>NC_053489.1:561684168-561954168 GCF_905171775.1 Rana temporaria | reverse complement strand
CAGAGAGAGATGTATACAGTTGTGCTCATAAGTTTTCATACCCTGGCAGAATTGGATTTCTTGCCCATTTTTCAGAGAATATGAATGATAACACAAAAACTTTTCTTTCACTTATGGTTAGTGTTTGGCTGAAGCCATTTATTCTCAATCGACTGTGTTTACTCTTTTTACATCATAATGACAACAGAAACTACCCAAATGACCCTGATCAAAAGTTTAAATACCCTGGTGATTTTGTTCTGATAACATGCACAAGTTGACACACAGGGGTTTGAATGTCTAAGGCCAGGTTCACACTGGTATGACAAACGCTCCGACATTGGGAGCTCATGTCGCATGATGTGTGAATCAATGTTTCCCTATGAGAGTCGGTTCGACTTTGAAAATGCTCCCTGAGCCACTTGACCTATGAGATGACTCCACTATGGGTGGAAGGAACGGCGATGGAAAGTGAGGGTGTTTGTCCCTCCCCTGTGCTGGGTGAACTTTGGAGTATATTTTGTTACACTTTTGTACCTTTTTATATACTTGTACTGCTATTCTGTTTTTTTACTGAACTTTTCAAAATAAAAAAACTGTTATTTGAAAAAAGAAAATGCTCCCTGTACTACTTTGGTCCGACTTTGATCCTACTTCAGCCCATTGAATATCACTGTAGTCGGAAGGCCGTTTTGCCTGATCTGACTTTGGCATGCGACTTGTGCTCTGATGATCTTGAGGGGGAACTCCACGCCCAATTAAAAAAAAAAAAAAACGCGGCATGGGTTCCCCCTTTAACACCATTACCAGGCCCTTCGGTCTGGTATGGATTTTAAGTTAAAAACGGCGTGGCCCCCCCCAAAGTCTATACCAGACCCTTACCTGAGCACGCAGCCCGGCCGGTCAGGAAAGGGGGTGGGGACAAACGAGCACACTACAAGTAATTCATTTTAAAGTAATTTTATTAGGCAGCACCGGGGGTCTCTTCCGACTTCTTCTCCCCTCTCCAGCTCTTCATTATTTTCCTTTAAAATTCTACAAACAATACCTCATAATGACAACATGAAAGAAGTTTGATTTGAAAAATAAAACTAGTCCCATGTACATAAATATTCACAGCCTTTGCTCAATTCTTTGTTGAAGCACCTTTGGCACCAATTGCAGCCTTGAGTCTTTTTGCGTATGATGCTAGAAGCTTGGCACACAGGACCTCTCAAGCTCCATCAGTTGGTGCACAGCCATTTTCAGATCTCCCCAGAGTTGTTCAATTGGGTTCAAGTCTGGGATCTGTTTGGGCTACTCTAGGACATTTACAGAGCTGTCCCGTAGCTACTCCTTTGTTAAAGTTTGGCTGTGTGCTTAGGGTTTTTGTCCTGTTGGAAGCTGAACCTTTGCCCGAGTCTGAGCGCTTTGGAGCAGGTTTTCATCAAGTATGTCTCTGTAAATTGCTGCATTCATCTTTCCGTTGATTTTGACTAATCTCCCAGTTCCTACCCCTGAAAATCCTCCCCACAGCATGATGCTGCTACCACCATGCTTCACTGTAGGGATGGCACATGACAGCCTGCCTAGAGTTTGCCAGAAGACGCCTGAAGGACTTTCAGACCATGAGAAATACAATTTTCTGGTCTGATGAAACAAAGATTGAACTCTGTGGCCTTAATGGCAAGCGTCGTATCTAGAGGAAACCAGGCACCACTCATCACCTGGCCATAGAACTCAATGCGGAACCAATTGTTTTAGTATCCATTGACTTCTATGGGGAAACTCACTTTGATATGCGAGTGCTTTGGATTAAAAGCATTCTGGAACGGCTTATGCTCGAAATCCAAGGTTCCACTGTATGGGGTATTGTTTGTAGAATTTTGAGGGAAAATAATACATTTTTATGCATTTTGGAATAAGGCTGTAATATAACAAAGTGGAAAAAGTGAAGCGCTATGAATACTTTCCGTATGCACTGTATTTGTATGTGTGTATGTCTGTATGTGTGATTTTTATGTGTGTAGGATATACAGGATATTTTACCTGGGAGTCAGACATGAAGCTGTATGGGGGGGGGGGGGGGGGGTTTAATAGCGTTTATAATAAAGTACCGTAGTACTAAAGGCTGAGACCTTTTTTCATGGATGTAATAATTTTAAATATAATGCACAATACTGGTAAACTTTTTTACTTTAAATGTAATTGTATTGCCTTATTACCTCCCAGCTTTTCTGGGTTCAGATGTTGATGCCTTTAGAATGACTCTCTTCCTTCTCCTGCCCAGGACTACATGTCCCATGAAACATAACTAATTCATAAGTTCTCAGGCACTCACTGAAATGTGTGGATGGTGTACTGAGCTGTATGTGTGCTACACTGTATTTCCTGATCTGTAAACAAATAATGCATTCTGTATGCAGGCCAACTAGGGTTAACTAATCGGCTGACTGTCTAATCGGTTATGTCCGTTCGTTGTTTCTGCCCTACTAAAATGCCTGCTTGGCTTTCACTGGATAAGGTGTCCCCATGTTAAAGCCATCTCCTCTATTCCTCTTCTGGTAACAACTCAAATTTTTAGAAGTTCCCCTCCCTTCCCAACGAATCTCCCTAGGAAGACACTGAGGGCAAAAAAAACTTAAGAGGTTGCAATCTCCCGTCTCTGTCCAAATAGAGATTGCCTTAAGATCCTGCCCTGTACATCATCAAATGTAGTCTTAGCAGTTCGAAAGATTTGTGCTGTACTCAGATTTTCATGTAATCCCAATGCTTTTGGTAAATTTACATTCAGATGTGTTTAAGACTAATATTGTGATACAAATGTTCATCTATTCATTAGATTTTCCCCCTGCTTTTCGGTTTTTACAGAGCATGCCTTTTCTTTGCATTGTAGCTTTTTGATGTTTGTTTCTGAAGCTTACATATTCAGCTTCTTCTTCTCCTTTTTTTTTTTTTTTTTTTCTCTCAGCCTTAAACAAGTGAGTCATATATGTAATTATTTCAGTGGAACCATTTGCTTGTTGTCATAGACACTCACATTCTGATGCCCATAGGAGGAGATCTACGTAGGCAGTGTTTTTTCAGCTATCGGCTGGCAGGCCACCCAGGCGATGACAATATATTGGCTTTGTAGCTACTGGTTGTCGTCTTGTTTTATATAGATGTCTTGTTCTGATTGAATTTTGCTTGGCTCTGTGAAAAAAATGAAAGTGATAAGCTATGAGCTGCTGTATGGTCTACCCGTTGACTTCTTCTATCTAGATTACACACTGGTAAATAATGGATGTTGCGGCACCATAATTGCCAGTGAAGGGGATAATGATTGAAGAGGCACCACAGTATTGTACTGGAAGATTTCTAGCGCCCTAACTTTGCGGCGGCGTAGTGTATCGTGTTTACACTACGCCGCCGTAAGTTAGCGAGGCAAGTACACGATTCACAAAGTACTTGCCTGCTAAGTTACGGCGGCGTAGCCTAAAGCGAGCGGGCGTAAGGGCGCCTAATTCAAAATGGGCTGAGGGGGCGTGTTCTATGTTAATTTGTGTTGACCTGACGTGATTGACGTTTTTTTGGAACGGCACATGCGCCGTCTGCCTACATATCCCAGTGTGCATTGCGACAAAGTATGCCGCACGGGCCTATTGGTTTCGATGTGGACGTAAATGACGTAAATCCCTATTCACGGACGACTTGCGCAAACGACGTAAAATTTTCAAATTTCGACACGGAAGGACGGCCATACTTAACATTACTATTCCAGCTATTTGATGGAATAACTTTAGGCCTGATAATGCGTTACGTAAACGGCGTATCTGTACTGCGTCGGCCGTGCGTACGTTCGTGAATAGGCGTATCTAGTGAGTTGCATATTCTACGCCGACCGCAATGGAAGCGCCACCTAGCGGCCAGCCTAAATATTGCACCCTAAGACAGGACGGCGCAAGCCGTCGTATCTTAGATAGGTTTAAGTGTATCTCTGTTTGAGAATACACTTAAACTTAGGTCGGCGCAGAGTTATGTCGGCGTATCTACTGATACGTCAGCCTAACTCTTACTGAATCTGCCCCTAGATTTCTAGACAGTTGGTCCAATTATTCCCTCAAGCATCAGAATACTGTGCATGTGTTGCAGAGGGGTGAGTAGAACAGAAGATACCAAAGCTTAGATGTTCCTTTGAATGTTGGGCCTCATGTTTTTTTTTGTTTCTTGTTTTTCTCTAACCTAACTGGAATACTTGCCTGAGGATGCTGGTACCTCTGTAAATATCAGAGATCCCAGTCTACAACCTAATATCGGGGTACATAGTTGCGCTAGACTTGGTATTTTCTCCGACAGCAGTTAGCCACTGTTTTTGTATAGCGCTTGGTGCCCACTAATGCAACTTCTTTAGCTTGATTCCAATAAAATCTGGCACTGGGTTTACTGTTGAGCTAGTATCTCTCAGGTCATAAGCAGCCATTTACAACTTGGGTTTAGTGAATTCTAGGGCTCCTTTAGAGGTTGCCAGGGATTCCTTGAACTGTAGCTGTGCCCAATGGACGATATCTCCCTAATAAAAGTGCATATAGCGTTAAAAACGTAAGATGCCTAAACCCTACCTCACTCTAGTGGAAAACTTAGATATTCAAGATAAAGTGTGTGTGTGTGTGTGTGTGTTTTTTGGCTTTAAAATAAGAGGGTATATTTCAGAGTGGTCCCTTACCACCTATTTTGGAGTCCTCCACCAGCAATGTGTGCTTTCTTCTTATGAGAGCCACCTCAGCAAGCTGTGTGCTGATGTGACACCCATGCAGGCGCACTCCCGAGCCTGGCTGTGCCACGCATTCCGTTCTCTCGTCACAGGATAAGACCGACATCAGCAGGAGCCTGTGGCTCCCACTGCTGAGTCTCCTGTGAGAAGAGTAAGAGCAAGCAACAATATATATTTTTTTCTCTTCTTTTGAATGAAGAGTGTTCCATGTGCTAATGGCTTCTACTTTTGTTGAGATCTTCATTCCTCTGCCTCCATACAGTCACAAAGGTGGTCTTCCGGTGCTGTGGGGGTAGGTATGAGCTACTGAACCTGTTGAAGACAGAAGCCCTTTCCACCACCTGCTCATTTTATGGAAGCTGTACTGTCGCTTCTCGCATTGAAAAGCAATTTATTTATATTTTTTTATTATCTAAATCGGTACCAGGGGCCGTGCTTAAGTTGAATAAAAAATGTCCTCCTATGAACATGGTCTTTGAATGGAGGACGGGTGGATGAATGAAGGGACTAAAAGTCCGCCTCCATTCATAGAGCATGTTCATAGGAGGACATATTAATTCTCATTCTTTCATTTTCATTTAATGTAAGCATGGCCCCTAGTACCGATTTTTTTTTTTTTTTTTTTTTTTTTTTTTTTTTTTATATCATTGCTTTTCATTGTGAGAAGCGATGGTACAGCTTCTGTGAATGAGCGGGGGTGGAAAGGGCAAGTATAGCTTCTACTCTAGACAAGTGTCTGGTAGCATTGTGAGGGTATGGGGCAGAAGAATTAAGATCTCAACTAAAGTAGCAGCTACCAGCACAAGGGACACTCTGTATTCAATGTAAGTATTGTCCCTGGTGCTAAAAAAAAAAAATACCATGCTCTTCCAATCTTTTTTATAATTATTTAATTTTTTTAAGCTACCGGGGGCAAGAATACACATCAAGAGGTTTTAAGGCATACTTAGCTGTCCGGTTTCTGGTGACCAATATCAATGGCAGTCTGCATATTTCTTTCAGTGTAAACTTCCACTTAAATTGACTCTTAAGCCGTGTACAGACGATCGGACATTCCGACATCAAAACCGTGGATTTTTTTTCCCGACGGATGTTCGCTCAAACTTGTCTTGCATACATTCAGTCACACAAATGTTGTCGGAAATTCCGAACGTCAAGAACTCGGTCACGTAGAACGAGCCGAGAAAAAATAAGTTCAATGATTCCGAGCATACGTCGTTTTTTTTGTGCGTTTTGAATTGTGTACACACGGTTGGAATTTGGAAGAATTGAAAGAACTTTTGTTGTCGGGAAAAATTGAGAACCAGCTCTCAAACATTTGGTGTCGGAAATTCCAACAGCAAATGTCCGATGGAGCATACACACGGTCAGTTTTTCCAACGACAAGCTCACATCGAACATTTGTCGTCGGAAATTCCGACCGTGTGTACGCAGCATCACACCTAAAAAAGCTCTTGTTAAGTCTGAAGAACAAGCAGCTAGAGGTGTGAATATCTGCTGCAGCTCTCATTGACCTCTGCTACAGTCGAATTTAGAATCTTGGACACTTCTGGGTAATGGTGGAGATAGTCCATTTCCTCCCACATTCCTATTGGCCCTTCTGTGCCTGCTTGGCTAGTTGGAATGGGTGTGAGGCAGGAGTGGCACACAAGCTTCATTACCACCAGAAAGTTCAAGAGCTTTGTGTCTTCAGAGCTGCTTGCAGTCGGTTGCAGCAGATGTGAATGAGCCCTACTCACAAGAATGTGGAGCTACTGGGCGCTCTTATTCAAGTCTTTCGTTTGGTTCACACTCTGGGGTTGATTTACTAAAGGCAAATCCACTTTGCACTGCAAGTGCACTTGAAAGTGCGCTGAAAGTACAGTTGGAAGTGCAGTTGCTGTAGATTTGAGGAGGACATGCAAGGAAAATAAGAAACGGCATTTTAACTTACACATGATTGCATGATAAAATCAGAAGAGCTTCCCCCTCATTTCAGACCTTCCCCTCAGATCTACAGCGACTGCACTTCCAAGTGCACTTGTAGTGCAAAGTGGATTTACCTTTCGTAAATAACCCCCTCTGAGTCACTCTAAATCTTCCTGTGGTAAGAGGAACATTGGAAAAAAGTTTTTCACCTTGTAATTTTTCTACGATTCTTTTGAAAAATCAATAAATATGATTGAAATAGAAAATAAATCCAACGTGTTCTAATTCTGTTTAGTGATGGGACCCCAATATTCATTTATTTTTTTTTATTTTTTTTGGGACCCCAATATTCATGTATTTTTTTTTTTTTTTCATGCAGCGTTTATGAACCTTGATAAGAAGGAGCCGAGGAGCCTATCTGTGGAGCAACCACCAATCGAAAACAAGAACTACTCTTTCAGCAACGAGGAGGTCAGGCACATAGACCGAGAGAACCAGAGGTTGCTAAAAGAGCTGTCCAGGCAAGCATCAAAGTCTAAAAGCAAGAGTCTGACCCCGAAAAAAACAAACAGCGCCCCCTCCCGTCTCTACCATAGCGCTCTGAACAGACAGAGGGAGCAGCAACGCATTGAAAGGGAAAATCTGGTAAGGGCACAAATTTTGGTGTATTTTATTAAGTATAACTTTGTGAGGCAGCTGCCTCTTTCATCTGACTGTCCAGATTAAAGGAAACCTGTCATAAAAGAAGCATAAAGTCCGCCATTGCTGATCTTTTGAAAATGCCAGTAACCTAGCTGTTAATCCAATCCTCATGATTTAGATTCGAAACGTACAAATAAGGACTTATTCCGGGTCGGTGATTTAGAAAGTATTGAAGTGAGGGGACAACAGAGCCAACTATCTAGCTTTTTCCAAAGTCAGAAAATTGCAGCCAACATATATGTTTGCTATACATGATAGGTTTACTTTGAGTTATTTTCTAATATGTATATAACCTCAAGACCAATGCTTGATACTTCTTTGTATAATGTAGAAGAATGAACTTCCCTGTATAATGTGTTATGCCGCGCACACACGGTCGTTTTTTGTGATGGAAAAAAAACGTAATTTTTAAAAACGTCATTTAAAATGACCGTGTGTGGGGAAAACGTTGTTTTATGTCTTCTGAAAAACGTAAAAAAAAAAAATTCGAACATGCTTCAACTTTTTTATGTCGTTTTTCAAAACATCGTTTTTTGTGTCATTTAAAATGAGTGTGTGGGTAAAACGACGTTTAAAACTGCGTTTTTAAACCTACGCATGCTCAGAAGCAAGTTATGACGCGAGCTTGAATGGAACAGAGTGCCGTCGTACGTGCTGAACGTAACCGCGCTTTGCTAGAGCTTTTTGAAAAAACAATGGTGTGTAGGCAACGTCGTTTTTTAAAATTAAGTTTGTTTCATGATATAAAACGTCTTATTACATCACAAAAAACGACCGTCAGTGCGCGGCATAAGGGTTGTAAAGTGCGTTATGAGTTTTCTCCCCAATTCTTGAACCTATGCGGATTGCAGGCGCTATTTTTAACGCTATAGCGACTGCAATACGCCCTCAGTGTGAAAGGGGGCTTATACTCTCCTTTTATAGGCTCCTTCTAACTGGACCTGGTTAATCCTGTTCGAAAAAAAATTCTAAATACATTTACCTTGAACTTGAACAGTAGAGGGCAGCAGCGTAGCACACCAGCAGTTGTTTCAGCCTTCTACAATGGCATCCTTAGTACTCAGGGCACTTTAGTGGTTTTGGTTTTCCTGCCTTTTGAATGCCTACTGCATGGAAAAATAGGATTTAATCTAATTTCTGTGGGTTACAGAATCCAAATTCTTTTTCTCTCTATGACTCAGAAAACATAATTCTATGCTTTTATTGGGTCCCGTCTAAAAAGTGCATTCAGACTAGAAAAAAAAATGCGATGGCTGAAAAAAGCCCATAAATACAGATTATATTCTACTGATTCTTGTCAAGTGGTGCATGACAGTAATATCTGTATGTTTGTAAATGATAATGACAAATATAGAAAATTAAAACAAACAAAATTCACTCTTCTGGATTTGTAAATGATTTTAGTTTTTCTAAAGCAGGAACATATCAGTAGCTATAAGTTTATAGGATGAGCCCTACAGAGCGCATAGATAGAGTGGGGGATTACTTACCCCTCTGGCTCCTTCAGATATACACATTCAATTATTGAGCTCTGTAAATGAGTTCAAGTATAACTAAAGGCAAAACGTTTTTTTCTTTTTTAGTTTTGGATAGAGTGGAGATGGATTAGAATATCTGTCAATTCTTTCTGCCTGTGCCCCTGTTCAGGAGATTCACCCTCTCGATTAGTCCTGTTTACCATTTGTCATTGAAAGTGAAAAGCAAAGGAAATCCACCATTTTGGGTTGTCCCCAGAGCAGTAATGGAGGGTAAATCTTCCAATGGGGACACTATTTCTGGTAACCTGGGGTTTCCCAAGGAATTTCCTTAATTTTCACAGATTTCCTTTCACTTCCTGTTTGGCAATGAGACTGGAAATGAAGGGAAATCTCTGCAATGGGATACATATCGTGGGGAAAAATGATTTGACAGGGGTTATAACCCTCCCTTACTCTAGCCAAAATGGGAAAAAAAAGGGGATTTCCCTATAGTTCTACTTTGTCTATCCTGGTAAATATGGCAAAGTCAACTCCCACTCATGGGTAGGAATTGTAATCAAGAAATAGTGTTTTGGCTTGTCTAGTAATAGGTGTGCTGAAGGGTAAACCATTTCCTGTGACCAAAGGGCAAAATATTTGGCTGGTAATGGCTGACTTGTGTCTGGGACCCATACAAACAGGATGTTGTTGGTCTTCATTTCCTGCCACAGGCCTGATATTTTGTGTGAAGTTTTATTGTACTATCGTCTTCTTCACAGAGAGTACCTTTCTATCTCTTCTGATTTGTGTTTCTTGCTTAATCATCAAAGTTGCTTTATTCACACCATCTGCAGCTATAATTCTGCTCCATGGTTTAGAGGACAACTGTTTAAAATTAGTGTTGCAGTCACATTTTATAAAGTGGACCCATGCTTTATTCATGCAGGGCAATACAACAGGTGTATTTTTTTCATGACTTCCTCCCAGCTGCACATACTTACCTTTTCCTTCCACCCCCACCACCACTGCACTGTTTAGCCACTGGGAATTTTCCCTGCACAGACAAAGCATGCGTTTTGCTTTAAGCTGACCTTCAGGGAGACGGCACACAATACAGTGTTGTGATTCCAGCACTGTTGAGCCAATGTATCCAGATCGTGTAGTTCTCCATGGATGGCCATGCAAATGATCATTATAGTCTATCCAGCAGTGTTAAAGTACAACTAAAGGCAGTCTATATATTTTTAGTGTATTATTATAATTGCCTCAGCTTACACCTGCATTGCTCTAACCCACCATCTGTGTGTGCGTGGCTGGATGCGGATAGCGTTGGTGGGAAGTTTTGCAGAGCTAGCGCGTCATTGCTTTCCACTATGCTAGCATCTACATCTCACCACAGGGAACTACAGTTCCCACGATCCAGTGGGCTATGCTAGCATCTACATCTCACCACAGGGAACTACAGTTC
Organism: Rana temporaria; assembly: GCF_905171775.1. Classification (NCBI taxonomy): domain Eukaryota; kingdom Metazoa; phylum Chordata; class Amphibia; order Anura; family Ranidae; genus Rana; species Rana temporaria. Next base: position 561,943,922 of record NC_053489.1, on the reverse strand, counting down.
CCACGATCCAGTGGGCTATGCTAGCATCTACATCTCACCACAGGGAACTACAGTTCCCACGATCCAGTGGGCTATGCTAGCTTCTACATCTCACCACAGGGAACTACAGTTCCCACGATCCAGTTGGCAGTGGCATAGGCAGAACATGGGTGGGTGGTACAGGTGGACTGAATGTGAGAAGTGCCCGGAGTCTTGGTGGATCTCCAAAGATGAGTGGCGTGCTAGGACTGCTAAGGAAAGGAAGCGACACCCCCCAATGACATTGCAGCACCGCACTGTAGTTCCCTGAATAACGGCATATTGCATAAGGGGGAAACTGATCTATTCAGAAAATAAGGAAGCCGTGTTGTCTCCACAATGAAGGAAGCTGATGTGCTGGAGGGGGAGCAGATACATTTCTCTATATATTTGCATGACAAACCAAGACGGACATATTTTACATTCTATTTCGTTTTAATCGCACATTGATATTTTTTTTGGACCTTTTTAGTTATACTTAAATTTTGATGACAAATTTCGATTTTCGTTTCAGTCTTTTGACCAAAATTACCTTTTTTAATTTTAGTCGACTAAAATCTCCAGTACATTATCGTTGACTAAAAACTAATGGGTTTAGTTAAATTGTAATGCATTTCTTTAGCATTGCCAAACTCATTTCATAGGAGTAAAAATCGAATAATATGTTTAATATTTATGGTATTAAAGGGATTGTAAAGTCAGAAGGTTTTTATTTTTGTGCATTTTATGCGATGCGGGAACCAGCGCGATTCCAGTGCAGGTTTCTGCATCACACCTGATTCGCCGGCGGTTCACACTGCCCTCTGCGAACCACTGCAGGTGTCAATACAAAGTTAATGGCACCCCCAGATAGGTTTCCGGATCGCAATGCGAACTGTGAAATGGTGCAGGAATCGTATAACATGATTGTGAACACCCATACTATCCGATTACAGTGCGGACCAAGAAAAGGGTCATGCACCATTTTGGTGCGAATGAGTTTTCAGCCATACAGTTTGTATGGCTGAATTTGCATCGCACAGACATTGCATGTGATCTGCACAGAAATGTGGTGCGAAGCACATGCAATGGAGAAAGGTGGAGTTGCGCTAGCGCAACTCCACCTTTCTCCATTGTTCACTTTTGTTCACTTTTGTTTGTATAAACATTTGAGTTTGCAGCTGTATATATTTCACTTGATAAGCGCACTTTTTTCCCTTTTTGAAGCACATGCAATGTCTGGCATCGCACAAGTGTGAACCCGGCACTTGGGCAACTGTACATTTTATGCTAATGTTTTTCAGGGTAGAGCCGATTGTTTTTTTTTTTTTTTGGTTGATGTAATGAAAGAACATAAAAATATATGAGAAAATGACCACAGTGCTGTGAAAGTGACATTTTAAGAAGGACATTGGTCATATAAATAAGCTGGAACAGGTGTAGCAGTCAGCTGCTTGGTGCTCCAGCTGTCAAAGGCCTCAAGCTTAGTGATGTAACAAGTGCGTGCGAGTGGCACTCGCTGCTAAATGACCCAGATGAACAGGCTCGAAGACTTCTTCATTATTACACCGCAAGGCAGCAAGTTTCCTCTACGTGGAAACAAAAACTTGTAAGATCAATAGAGTTCCACCAGTGGAGCAGATGATGTTCAGCTCCAATGAGTATCATCCCATATCTATTAGTATTATAGCAAAATGAACTTTATATTCATAATGATTAGATCTTAGATTTTTGATCAAGCCACGATCTTGTAGTCATGACATTTTTGGGTACAAATCATGTATTGGGCTTTTCATAGAGGTTTCTTCTCAGTTTGGGATTTCCAACATGGCTAAAATTCTAGAAATGTTCACATGGCCACGGCTATCCCCCTCATGTCGGTTTTGTTTGACCTCAAAGGAATGAAAAAAAGTAGAGGTCTTGTAATGATGGTAATGATACTTCTTCCCTTCCGCTCCAGTCCCAGCCATTAGAGAAAGGCTTCTTCTGTCCATAAGGTGGCCTCCTGGTCCTCTGCTTATACATTTGCTAAGTTTTTAGCTTTTTTAGATGTTCAGGCCGGTGGTGGGAACACAAGTCTGCCATTACCAGCCCCAGTTGCAATTGTGATTGGCTGTCATATTGATTCTCTTACCTTGATACTTCGATTCACAAACCAAGAACAAGTATGTAAGAACTGACTTTCAAATCTGAGTCGGCGTGACAGCCAGGCAATTATCATTTACACAAGGTGATCACGTTCATGAAGTGTAACTTCAATATTTCTTTAATGACAAGTTTAGTTTAAGTGCTAAGAAGGAAAAAAAAAACCCTTTTCATATGAATATTTGAATTTGATGGTGGCAGAGAGGTTGTTATACATCACAGTAAGTGTTGGATAGAATTGCTCACTGCTAGATCATCACCTTGGATTTTCTTTAAAAATTAAGGTTTTTGGAATTTTTTCATATGCCATGTTAAAACAATAGTTGTCTTCATTGCTGATGATTCACCCATCATCCTTGAAAGCTGCGTTTTGACAAGTTAATGTGAAATCATCTTACATCTGTGTCTAAAGGATGGTATCGCCTGCTGACATATGTACCAGGCAAATTGGGGCATTTGTCACATCTCCTGTTACCAGCTGGGGAACTCCGACCAAGCTAACTGTTCAAGAAATGCCCAGCATGTAGATAGATAATTGGTACCTCCTGCCATAGTCTTACACAGTGTAACTACTTTTCTTTCAAGGTCATTAATCAAATGGATTGCACAATCTGCTGTGTAGGGCTGCAACTAACGATTATTTTTATAATCGATTAGTTGGCCGATTATTGTTTCGGTTAATCGGATAATAGCCTTAAAAGAAAAATGTATATTTTTTTGGGCCAATTTGTTGTTGGGCAGATTACAAAACCCAAATTGCTGCAAAAACACATTCCATGTTTTTCTGCAGCTTCTCCATTGAAGTCTATTGAACCAAAAAAAAAAATAGCACCGTTTTGCGTTAAGTCCTTGCCCTTTCCAAATACGCAGCAGCTGAAAAAAATCATGGATGTGAACGTGTCCCATCGGAAAACATATAAATGAACTGTAGTGTTTTTCTGCAAAAAACATAGGTGTGACCCCAGGCCTGAGATGTTTAGTAACATAATGGGGTTAAAAAAAAACAAAAATAAGTACAAAAAGAGCAAATAATCGCTACTGTAAGGGGCTCTTTTTTACTGTGGGACAGTGAAAGTAATATTTACAGTAGCGATTTGCTTTTTTTGTACTATAAAAGGGCTAATTTTAGTTTTTTTTACCCCATTAGGTTACTGGCCGATTAATCGATTATGAAAATTGTAATCGATTTAATTTCATAATCGATTAGTTAGTTGACCTTCGTCCTACAAATGTTTTCAACATAGACCCTACTGTGTTATAATATAGTCACATTTTTTCTTTATTATACATGGTGCATACAGGAGTGATACTTTCATAAACCGTATTAAATTATCCCATGCTGTTATGTGTACTTTTCCCTTCAGGGTGATTACATTTTCCACAGCCAAATACATGTATATTTTTAGTTTTCATCTAGATCAGGGGTCTCCAAACTTTTTAAACAAAGGGTCAATATACTGGCCTTCAGACAGAGGGGGAGGGGGGGGGGGGGGCTGGAGTGAGGGAATAAACTATGCCCCATCGTTGGTGACATTGGGAGGAATTGTGCCGCATTGTTGCTGTCATTCGGAAAAATAGTGCCCCTTTTCTTTCAGTGGGAGGACGCAAGGCCAATTGTTGGTGTCAGTGGATGGAAAATTCCCCCAAGGGCTGGATAAGAGAGAGCCGCAGTTTGGAGACCACCGACCTAGGCCATCTATACTAAACATGTCAATGATGCTTTATTGTCTTGCAGGCTTTGTTAAAGAGACTAGAGACAGTGAAGCCAACGGTTGGTATGACCCGTTCCGAGCAACTCATGGACTATCAGCGCCAAGCAGGATATTTGAGCTCCACAGCATCATCTCCAAGGCCTGGAAAGGCATCTGTAAGCCGACTGAGCACCTCTTCATCATCCGGTAAATGTTCAGACTTGAGAATCATTGATATTTCACTGTGTAGCTCTTACTGGTGTACCATTGTCTTTTTCTCTTTATGAGTCGTTGTATAAATGAGAAAGAAAGGTGATTTCCTTAGCAACCGATCGGGTTTTAATTTTAAGAGTAGAACATGACAGAATGTAATGAATAGAGTGAAGAAAGCTGCTGTTTCACATTCACCAATGTTCAATTACCCAATTTCCACGGCGTAAGGTCAGACTGAACAAAGGCCGTGTCACTTAGGTTTAGTTTACGACGGCTGTGTGTGTGTGTGTGGGCTCTTTTTCATCCCCTTTCACATGTTTATATGGCTCTCTTATTACCACTAATATAAATAGTTGGCTGGAAAGTCTTGTCTTGGACTTTGGTTGTATTTTTGTGTATGTGTGTTTTGTACAGAAGTGTAGTAGCTGGGAGGCCGCCTTCTTGGAATTGAACAAAAAAAAATATCTTGGTGTTAAAACAGTCCAAAGACTGACTTCCAAATCACTGATTACATAGACATACAAGAAAGAACCCCTAATGGGAGACTTTTCAGGCAGTAGGTAATAGAGTAACAAAAGTATAAGGGCCCTTTCACACGGGGCGGATCAGTAATGACCCGCCTCCGTATGTCCGTAAGCTCAGTGGGGATCGCTTCGTATATCCCAGCTGAGCCGTCGGATGACAGGGCAGTCTCCGCACACTGTGCAGGGACCGCCCTGTCTTTTCTCCGTTCTCCCCTACGGGGGGAGCAGATGAACACGGACCGTATGTCCATGTTCATCCGATGACGGAAGAAAAAAATAGGATCTTCTTCCGTCTGCAAAATCGGATGTTTGCGGAGGCGGACAATTACGGGTGTCAGCGGATGTTCATCCGCTGACACCCGCAATCACATAGGAACCAATGTATGTCCCTTTTTCATCCGCAAACGGATGGATGAAAAAGCGGACATACGGTCCGCACGTGTGAAAGGGGCCGAAGTGACACATTTTTATTTACTTTTATTCAAATGTTTAAACCATGATAAACCTCACAATTTCCAATAAAAAAAATGGAGAATCACCATACAATGTGTACAGTACTCTGAACTAATAAGGGAGACCCAGGTATGTCTCGTGTAGGTATGGACCCAACCAATGGAGGGGTTTACCCAGCAGTTTCAAACATGTTACGGAATGTAGGGTAAATTCCAACATCGGGGGAAGATGGAGACTAAGTACAAGACAGGGGTCTCCAAACTTTTCAAACAAAGGGCCAGTGTATTGTCCTTCAGACTTAAGGAGGGTCGGATTGTGGCTAGTAGGGGCAGAAAATGTCCCAGGCCAGACATCAGTGACAATAAATATGGCCTCAGGATTGGTGGTCAAAAGGAAGAGGAGAAATTGTATCCCATCATTGGTATTGGTGGAAGAAATAGTGCCCCATTGTGGGTGTCAATGGGAGGAATAGTGCCCCAAGGGCTGGATAAAGGCTAGCAAAGGGCCACATCTGGCCCTTGAGCCGCAGTTTGGAGACTCCTGCTCTAAGAATATGAATAACAGGTATATAAGTGTACATACATTGTACAATAGCGTATGATAACATTACAGAAATATCATACATAGCATGGGAAACATTCGTACTCGCAGTGTATGGCTACTTCACATAAGATATGGCAGTGTGCCCCGTAGGAGTGTGCCCCCCCCCCCCACATTGATGGCCACAGATGGATTGCCAATGGCAGAAAAGCGGGAAATGGTGGTATAATTCCCAGGAAACTGGTGGAATGGATAAAATGGCTGCCAGGTAAACCATGCTCGGGTCATGTAGACTGCAGCTCACGAGGATCGCACACAGGCAGAACGGCCCATCCTAATGGCTGTATTTGTGGTATAATGATAGTGGGCTGAGTGAAAAGACCTAGATACATATATACATCCCCCTCCGTAGACCCCATTGGGAAGGCATAGGTATAAATCAGAAGAAAAGCATGAACTTCATTTTGCTGAAGCTCAGAGCCCCTGAGTAAATCATAAAGTGGAACTAAACAATCGCTTTAACGGTTTAAAACCGTGACATTCCTGGAATGCCAGGATTGCTGTCACATTTGCTTGTGTGCTCAACCCAGCTATCAAATAGCTGGTGTCATAACTGATCATATGTGCCGCACCATGACAGTTGCAGATCAAACAGAAGCAACTTCCTTGGCTGTAAATGATGGGTGTTTTTTTTCCCCTTTTAAGGCTGTCCGATCAGCCACTACAAATTCAGCAGTGCCTAAAAATACCTGTGCCCTGACAACCAGGTTCTGTAAGAAGGGGTTGTTGAAGTGTCCATTGTAATTTTTCCATTTTGGCTGGTTTATTGAAATACAAGTCCCTTGATGCTTTGTGGTCCTGTGTTTACATCACGTCATGCAAATATGAAGGGATGAGGCGGTCCTAGAGACTCGTGAATTGTCAATCCGTTTACACGGGTAGAGACCAGGAGCAGATTATAAAAGGTTCCTGCACTATTTTTGTCAATTTCATGTGCAGCGTGATTTTTAAAGCTGCATTCAGTGTGAACGGGGGCTTAAACCCATGTTACGATTTCTTTCATGGAAGATTTCCTCTAAAATTATGTTCTGGTCACATATTTCCCTTAATTTCCTGTTTTTAATTGCGAGTCACGAGCAAAAAACATTTTAGCCTGAGATGGATTTGTAACAGAATGCAGCTTCTACAGTAGATAAAGTCTACACACCCCTGTTAAAATTTCAGGTTTCTGTGATGTAAAAAAAAAAAGAGACAAAGATAAATAATTTCAGAACTCTTTCCACCTGGGACCTATAAACTGTACAACTCAGTTGAAAAACAAACTGAAATCTTTTAGGTGGAGGAAAGTAAAAATTAAAGACTAAAATAATATGGTTGCATAAGTGTGCACACACTTACACTAATCCTTTGTTAAAGCACCTTTTCATTTTATTGCAGCACTCAGTCTTTTTGGGTATGAGTCTATCAGCATGGCACATCTTGACTTGACAATGAAAGTAGTGTAGTGTAGCCCACTCTTCTTTGCAAAAACACTCCACAGCTGTTGGAATGTGAAGGCATCTCCTGTGCACAGCCCTCTTCAGATCACCCCACAGATTTTCAATCAGATTCAGGTCTGGGCTCTGGCTGGGCCATTCCAAAACATTAATCTTCTGGTAAAGCCATTCCTTTGTGGATTTGGATGTATGCTTTTGGGTCATTGTCATGCTGAAAAATTACGTTCTTTCAGATTCCGGTTTTGTGCCAAGATTGACTGGCATTTGGAATTCTTCCGTGACTAAGGCCCCTGTTCCAGCTCCAAAGCATGATGCTGCCACCACCATGCTTCACTGTGGGTATGGTGTTCTTTTTTTTGATGCACAGTGTTTTTGCGCCAAACCTATCTTTTGGAATTCAAAAAGTTCAACCTTGGTTTCATCAACTTTTTCCACATGCTTTTGGGAGACTTCAGATGTGTTTTTGCAAAATTTAGCCGGGCTTGGATGTTTTTCTTCATAAGAAAAGGTCTTTTTTTTGATGCACAGTGTTTTTGCGCCAAACCTATCTTTTGGAATTCAAAAAGTTCAACCTTGGTTTCATCAACTTTTTCCACATGCTTTTGGGAGACTTCAGATGTGTTTTTGCAAAATTTAGCCGGGCTTGGATGTTTTTCTTCATAAGAAAAGGTCTCCCAGAGATGGACTACTGGAGATTGTTGTCACATGTACCACACAGCCAATACTTGCCAGATATTCCTGCTGCTCATTTAATGTTGCTGTAGGCCTCTTGGCAACCTCCCTTGCCATTTTTTTTTTTTTTTCTCATCTTTTCATCAATTTTGGAGGGATTTCCAGTTCTTGGTAATGTCACTGTTGTGCCACATTTTCTCCACTTGATGACTGTCTTCACTGTGTTCCATGGTATCGCTAATGCCTTGGGAAAAATGTTTGTAACCTTCTGACTGATACCTACCTTTTAACAATTTCTGATGCTTTGGAAGCTCTCTGCGGACCATGGCTTTTGGTACAGGATGCGACTAAGATAATGTGAGGAAAGACCTACTAGAACAGCTAAACTTTATTTGGGGCTAATCAGAGGCACTTTAAATGATGGCAGGTGTGTACTGATTCCTATTTAGGCTGGGTTCACACTACTACACTAATTTCATCCTACTTTGCTCTGCTACATTGGTCCTACATTTATCCTACATTTATCCTACATTGGTCCTACATCCATCCTACTTTCATGAACAGGATACTACTTTGGTCCGACTTCAATAATATTGAATGGGTTGAAGTAGGATCAATGTAGGACCAAAAGTAGTACAGGGAGCATTTTCAAAGTCGGACCGACTTGTGTAGGACCAGTTAAGACAGCTCTCATAGGGAAACATTGATTTTCACACGTCATGCTACATGAGCTCCCAATGTAGGACCGTTTGTCGGACAAGTGTGAACCCAGCCTTAACATGTGTTTGAATGTGATTTGCTTAATTCTGAACACTGCTACATCCCCGGTTTTAAGAGGGTGTGCACACGTATGCAACCAAAATTTTTTTTGATTAAATTTTTTTTACTTCCCTCTAAAATATTTCATTTTTTGTTTTTCTATTGAGTTGTACACTTTATAGGTCAAATTAAAAGTGCAAAAAGTTCTGAGATGGTTTTATCTTTATCTCAATTTTTTACATCACAGAAGCCTGAAATTCTAACAGGGGTGTGTAGACTTTTTATATCCATTGTAAGTAGGAATATGACCGATTTCTCAGTGTCTACTGACAACCCTGTAAAATACGGTATATTTATAGTAAAATGTGTGTGTGGGGTTTTTTTGGGGGGGGGGGGGGGGTTAAAATGGAGTAGGAAATAGTTGGGGCCAGCTCACACAGCATGCAACCCAGTGCTTTTTTTTTTTTTCTGCATAAAAATGCATGAAAAGTAGGTAATATGGTTTCCAATGGCAAACTTTACACCAGTGCAGTCAGTTCCAGAAAAATAGAACATGCTGCACTTTTCATGCACTGAATTGTACTGGAACGCAGTAAAACACATCAAAAATGCACCAGAATGCACTGAAACGCATTTAAAAAACGCATAACAAATGCACCGACCCCAGTACAGTGAATAAATAAAAAACAGGAAAAAAGCATCTGGAATGCATCCGGAAACTCATCAAAAACACGTTAATCACGCATACAAAGAACAGATGAAATGGATCTGGAGTCTGTTTTTGTGGTGTGATCCAGTCCCTTTAAACTCATGTTTTTTTCATTTTGTTTGTTGTCGATTGTTGTCCTGCTGGGGAGTTTCACCCATTTCATGTGTCCCAGTAACCAAAGTCTGAGACAGAAAGTGATGTAAAATGTAAAAAAAAAAATCTAGAATAGGACTGATACGTTTCTGCCTGTCTTAAATCCTGTATGCCATTAGCCTGTGCGAAGGTGATTTCATATATATATTTGTTTTCTTTCTCTCCATTTTAGCTGGGCTCTCTAGGGTGTCGAGTGCCAGCAGTCGCAGTGGTCGCATGGGCAGTAATGGTGCTTTACTCCGGCCCTCGAAATCCTGCAACGCACGAGCAGCATGGATGTGATGGTGCTTATGAGCCAATGTTTCCACAGATCCCCAGCATTCTTATGAAGTCCTCCTGTAAATTGGTGTAATTTTTAAAGTGATGTCACCAGAAAATAAAGTAACTGGCACCCTGAAAAAAAAGTGTTCTAATGTTTACTGGCCAAAGAGTCTTCCGCATTCAGCACACTTCTGCAGTTTCAGCCACCGGTGACTACATTGTGACTACATCCCTGCAAAGATAAAGTGACATGATGGCCAGCATGTGGAACCAAAGTGTTCAGTAGATGTTGCTGGGAGTGTGTTGGATGCTCAACATTATTACGGTAGCATAACCCTGCGAAGATTCCCGTCACCACTCACAAGGCTGGTACACATTGAAATTCTTTTTTTTTTTTTTACAGAGTGCCTTTTATTTTTTATTTTTTTTTTCTGGTGACCGAGTTGCCTTTTAAAGCCAAACTCAAGCCACATTTTCTTTTTCAGTTTAAAATTGAGCAGGGGAGAATTTTTATATATATATATATATATATATATATATATATATATATATATATATATATATATATATATATATATATATATAACATTTTTTTTTTTTCAGTCTCTGACCCCATTGGTGAGATTTATTCCCACTTCCTGTTTTGCGGCATCTGCAGTAAGAATTTGGTCGTCGCACAGACAGCAATGAAAACATGGCCAGACGTTGTCATTCTCCAAACGCTGCTAAAAATGTGTGTGTTTTGGTCTGCGACCCTGTTAGAGATTTACCATCACGTCTTGGCAGGAAGTGAAAGGAGATCTCCCACATTTGGGATGCAGATATCAATAGAAACTGACAGAGGCTCTAACTCCCTCCTGCTCTATGCAAAATAAAAATTAAAAATTCTACTTGTTAAAAAAAAATAAAACATTTTGGCTAGAGATGGGCTTTAACATTCCTTGCTGCTACTGTGACATTTCTTGTCTTAAGAAGTATGTGATGTGGGGTGAGGCTTATTTATTTTGTATTTTAAATACTTAACTATATTTTGATTATTAAAAGGCTGTCCTTCCAGAATGCACTTATTTATTACAGGTATCTGTTTGTTACATGTTTTACAATTTTTATTCTTTTTAATTTTTTCTGTGAAGACGGTTGCCAAACTACTATATTTATTTCCCTCTAGAATGTAAAAAAAAAATTCTCAGTTTGTAAACTTGTTTTTGTTTTGTATTCCTATCTTTATTCTTTACAGATGATTTCGTAACTATTGTTAAAGTGAATTTATTTAAATAGCAGTGTGTAGTACTGAATTATTTCTCGCAAGCTAAAGTGTCTAAAGCGAAGACAAAAATGTAATCTACTGTAATGCAGCTTATCTTTTTATTTGGTGGTTGTAATACTTCTTCTTTTTTTTTTTTTTTTTTTATCAGGCTTTTTTTTGTTTTGTTTTTTAAGTGGGGATTCTTCCAGTAACGCACTTCCTGTCCTAGGGTGACAACACTCTCCCATTGTGCTGTACTGTATTTATAGGGCAACAGGATTACCAAAGTAGAAGGTGAATGCTCATTAGATTTATGGCAGGGTCGACAGGTATTTTTTCAACTTATTGAGCAGATAGAATGAAATAATATACATTTATTGAAAATGAAAGGGAGTTTAACCATTTCTCCACCGGGCCTATTCTGGAATAAAATGGCGGTCATTGCAACTTTTTTTTTCTCGCACAGTATTTGCGCAATCATTTTTCAAATGCCTTTTTTGGGGGAAAAAAACGGTTTCATGAATTAAAAATAACAAAACGATAAAAGTTAGCCCAATTTTTTTGTATAATGTGAAAGGTGATGTTACGCCGAGTAAATGGATACCTAACATGTCATACTTTAAAATTGCGCACACTCGTGGAATGGCGCCAGATTTCGGTACTTAAAAATCTCCATAGGCGACGCTTTAAATTTTTCTACAGGTTACTATTTTCGAGTTACAGAGGAGGTCTAGTGCTAGAAATGTTGCACACGCTCTAAAGCACGCAGCGATATTGACCGGGGACAGGGGTATTTAAAAAAATAAAAATAAAATTATAATTACATTTTTTATTTTACTTAATTTTTATTTATTATTATTTTTTTTATCACCTTTATTCCTATTACAAGGAATGTAAACATCCCTTGTTATAGGAATCACTGTTACAGGTAGTCTCTGACGCCGGATACAATGCTAGGTCTGGGGCTGAGGCGGAAGCCCCCACCCAAAGAAAGGGTGCAGTGATGCAATGAACCAGATAACATTAACCCTTTCCCTACCAAGTCATTGTAAAATAACGTCGGTGGGAACCCTCCCTCCCTCTGGGTGGACGTCATATGACGTCCTTGGCTTCCCGGGCGGCTAGAGGGCGCGTGCCCCCACCGCATTGCTCGGGACCCGGTGCACATGCCCGGGGGCCGCAATCGTGGCAGGACCATGAATCTGTGTGTGTAAGTCCTGTCAGCGACGATGAGACTGATGTGTGTTCCCAGTACAGAGGAACACACATCGGTCTCCTCCCCTTGTGAGTCCCCTCCCCCCTACAGTTAGAACACACTTTAGGTAACATATTAACCCCTTCAGCGCCCCCCTGGTGTTAACCCCTTCCCTGCCAGTCACATTTACACAGTAATCAGTGCAGTTTTATAGCACTAATCGCTGTATAAATGTGAATGGTCCCAAAAATGTGTCAAAAGTGTCTGATTTGTCCGTCGCAATGTCACGGTCAAAGTAAAAATCGCAGATCGCCACCATTACCAATAAATAAATAAAAATGCCATAAAACTATCCCCTATTTTTGTAGACGCTATAACTTTTGCGCAAACCAATCAAGCGCTTATCGCGTTTTTTTTTTTTTACCGGCCTAAACTGAGGAAAAAAAATTTTTTTTTTTTTAAATTGTGATATTTATTAAATCGAAAAGTAAAAAATATTGTGTTTTTTTTCAAAATTGTCGTTCTTCTTTTGTTTATAGCACAAAAAATGAAAACCACAGAGGTGATCAAATACTACCAAAAGAAAGCTCTATTTGTGGAGAAAAAAACCCCCATAAAGATTTCATTTCAGTACGGTGTTGCATGACCACGCAATTGTCATTCAAAGTGTGACAGGGGGTGAAAATGCCCTGTATTGAAGCGGTTAAGTGATAATGTGAGGGGAAGGTGGGAGGACACACCTGATCCACACTGAATCTGAAAGTATAAATGTACACATATAAAAAGTGTAACGAGTAAATGTGACAAAGTCTTGTATCTAGAAATGTGTTCTATCCTAAATAAATCCCAAGTGGAAAAAAATGCCCCACTGCATAAATATGAGATACCGGGGGTGATGACACCTGAAATGAGTGTATATTAGTAAATGTGAACAGAAAATTCTACAACAAAAACTTACTGGTGTAGGGTGATTGCCCGAGTGAACACAAATCAAAGTGTCTCTGCAGTGGAGACATGAGAATTGACATGCTGGATGTTGGACCTCTAAATACCCAAAATGGAGGGCGGGTTTTCTCTCTGCATTAGAGGATTATATAAAGTAGTGATAGGTGCGTTAACACCCACTTTCATTTCCAAAATGTTCAAGCTCCCATCTTTTATTTATATATATATATATATATATATATATATATATATATATATATATATATATTGTACAGGACACCGGGGGTGGGTCCTGGACGGGTGCTATACGGCACCACTGTTTGGACTATGGTCCATTTAAATAGAGGTAGAAGGTTCAGGGGGTCACCCAAAAGTGGGTGAAAAGTTCCAGGCAGGCGCTAATTCAGAGAGGACTGGCTTGCAGTCTTCTCTATCTTAATAAAGTAGTTTGGGGCCTGGAATTTTGGAGGCTCCAAAGTGTTATTTGGGTGGGATGGAGCCTCCACTCCTAAACCCTGGAAGCCAGCGCACAAGGGGTTAAAATCTCTCAGACAACCACCCATTAAAGCAGGAAGTGATGCTGGAGGGAGTGAGTGAGTTGGGAGAGTGCACCTGTGAGGACAAGATGGAAGTCTGCTAGCTGCTCAGAGAGGACTTTTGAGTAGTTTGGAAGTGAAGCTGTGTCTGCAGGGAAGGTCTGGAGGACTTCTTACTAAAAACGTATGTGCCTTTCTTTTGGTTGTTTTTCTGAAGAAAGACTTTTTCCTAATTTATGCTGGAAACAAGCAGGACTTTTGTTGTGACGTTTTGGATGCTGAAGAAAAGCTTTATTTTGTTTTGTTTGGTCACCAATAAAGACCCTTTGCTTTACTGACACGGTTTTACGCACTTGTCTCGCGGAGCTTAAAGACCCCCAAAGTTCACAATATATAAAAACAGAAAATGCTAGGTGTTGGGGTGTCTTGTTAAGCCAATTGCATCAATGCTTTCTGGAGGCACTGAATAGGAACCAGAAGGTGGACCAAAAGTTTGGACTTCATCCTCACTTTTCAACCTGCATACTTGTCCTTAGTGCGTCGGAAAGAAAAATTAGGTCACAAACAGCCAGCCAACTACTGTTCTTAGATGGTCGGAAATGGCAGCCCACCTCTTTCCAGCACAGGGCTCTGGAGGGAGATGTGGGTAATGGGGGAGAGTGGTGCAGAGGTCAGAGCTGAGGGAGGGGTGGACGTGAAATGTGGATCGCTGGTGAAAGAGAGCTGAACACTGCACCCCTATTCAGAACCCTCCTCAACCCTGCTCTCTGTACATACCACACCCCTGAACTCTTCATATCTATATGTACACACTGTATATATAATATAGATCTCACATCTTTGAACTCTGCATAACGCACTACTGGTATTTATTGCTTCTTAAAGAACCTTCCACTGTTAGTGCAACTTGGCCATACCCACTGATCGATATTGGGGGGTGCGTGGTTGAGTTCCTGCACCTATTCTCTGAGAAAAAAGGCCAATGACAAAATTGATATAGTCTTACAAATACTGGCCCTTTGAGGACAACCATAATGCTGATGCGGCCCATGATGATATTGAGTTTGACAACCCTGTATTAAAGGTTGAGTTCACCTTTGGGGGGGGGAATAATAAATGGCCATATTTTTGCAGGAATAAAAAGTGCATTTACTATTCGACCCCCCCCAGCTTGCAAAGCATTGCACCCATGATCAGTGGGTGGAGTTTTGGGGCATTCATCAGCGCGCTCACACTTCATTAAAAACAACAAGCTGTTTGCTGAGGTGGAAGACAGCACTTGTAGTTTTCACATTCACAGACACCTTTGAATGAATGATGCTGGTGAAGCCCCACACAACAGCTCCCAATTTGAAATGTGACTGCAGGTGCACGAGAGGAACCTTTAAATATGGTATAACATTCTCCAAAGGTAAACTTATCTTTTAATGGTTATTGGGAGTATAAAAAAAATAGACCCTGTGGTCAGTAGAAGGAGGGAAAATGTGTCCCATCATCGTTATCAGTGGGAGGAATAATATCCCACTGTTGTCAGTGAAAGGAACATGGCTTCCTATCAATAGAAGGAATGTTGCCCAAAGGGCCATGGTTTGGAGACCACTGTTCTAAAGGGATATACAGTATCTCACAAAAGTGAGTACACCCCTCACATTTTTGTAAATATTTTATTATATCTTTTCATGTGACAACACTGAAGATATTACACTTTATTACAATGTAAAGTTGTGAGTGTACAGCTTGTATAACAGTGTGTAAATTTCCTCTCAAAATAACTCAAAACACAGTTGTCTAAAGTAATGTCTAAACTGCTGGCAACAAAAGTAAGTACACCGCTAAGTGAAAATTTCCAAATTGGGCCCAAAGTTTCTCCAGATTGCCACTGGAGTCCTCTTCCACTCCTCCATAATGACATCACAGAGCTGGTGGATGTTAGAGACCTTGCGCTCCTCCGCCTTCCGTTTGAGGATGCCCCACGGATGCTCAATAGGGTTTAGGTCTGAAAAAATGCTTGGCCACTCCATCACCTTTACCCTCAGCTTCTTAAGCAAGGCAAAGGTCATCTTGGAGATGTGTTTGGGGTCATTATATTGGAAAACTGCCCTGTGGCCCAGTCTCTGTAGGGAGGGGATTATGTTCTGCTTCAGTATGTCACAGTACATGTTGTCATTCATGGTTCCCTCAATGAACTGTAGCTCATGCAGCCCCAGACCATGACACTCCCACCATCATGCTTGACTGTAGGCAAGACACACTTGTCTTTGTACTCCTCACCTGGTTGCCGCCACACACGCTTGACACCATCTGAACCAAATACGTTTATCTTGGTTTTATCAGACCACAGAACATGGTTCCAGTAATCCATGTCCTTAGTCTGCTTGTCTTCAGCAAACTGTGGGCTTTCTTGTTCATCATCTTTAGAAGAGGTTTCCTTCTGGGACGACAGCCATACAGACCAATTTGATGCAGCGTGCGGCGTATGGTCTGAGCATTGACAGGATGCCCCACCCCCACCCCTTCAACCTCTGCAGCAATGCTGACAGCACTCATATGTTTATTTCCCAAAGACAACCTCTGCATATGACGCTGAGCACGTGCACTCAACTTTTGCCTCCTTACCACCTGTCGAATGTTCTCTTAAGAGCAATCCAAATGTGGATCACACTTCAGGAACACCGCTAACATAAACAAGGCCTTGAGATGCAAGCTTGAGTTCTGATAGCATTCCAAATTTGCTAACAGCTGTGCTTTATGTAGAGACTTGCTATAATACTGGCAGTTGGGAATGCCATTGCTTTAGGAAGCCCTAATGTTGTTCTCATAGACATCCTTTATACAGGTGGTCGTTGGTTGCCTTCTGTGCTTCGATTGGAAATACCTCCACCTGTACTTTTGATATTCTATATTGGAGCTGGTTATTGTCACCCTCCACAAGATTTTCCTTTATAAATACTTACCTGCAAGAAGCACTCTTATATATCTTATTTATTGTTTTATCTGCTGCAATATCTTTGACAGATGCGTGACTTTTGTAGATCTACCTTTATTTACCTTGGTGCGTTTGTTGATTTCCCCAATGGGATTTTGTTGTCATTATTAATCATCTGAGCTTATGCTGGCTGTTGCCGGATGCTGCCCCTGGTTTTGGTCCTAGGGTGACATGTCATTTCCTCATGAACATGTGAAAAAGGTCCTGAGGAAGCATCTATGCGAAACGTGTCAACCTTTTTCTTGGACTGCTATACTATAAAGTTTTGTGTTGAATTATCCACATTACATATTGGCATTATGAGAGATGTGACTTCATAGTAGGTATATGTTATCCCATGGTATTGTTATCTTGTGTAATTTTAGCATTTAATAAAGTTTTTGCCATTTTTAATTGTTGTAGTTTCCCTGGTACCAGTAAAGTCATGTTTTTTTTCCTTTCTCCTCCTTCTTTCTTTTCTGATGAAAATATTCTAGGATGTGGTACAATATTGGCAGCCTCTCTCTAGAATGTAGAAACTTCTTGAAGCAAGCCAAAGCCCTCTGACACCATCCCTAAATCAGGGTATTCTTATCACATTTAACTAATTACGCAGTTTGAGAAGCAGCCTATAGATGATCTCTTGCAGTCTTGCACCAGCAATTCCCTTACTGCTGCTACACATACAGTAAATTATAAGGGCATAGATCAACTCTCGGTTTATAACAGTGGTTCTTAACCTTGTTGGAGGTACTGAACCCCACCAGTTTCATATGCGCATTCACCGAACCCTCCTTAATTGGAAAAATAAAATATGATTTTGCGTGTGATGGGCACAGTGGCTGCGTGTGATGGGCACAGTGGCTGCGTGTGATGGGCACAGTGGCTGCGTGTGATGGGCACAGTGGCTGCATGTGATGGGCACAGTGGCTGCATGTGATGGGCACAGTGGCTGCATGTGATGGGCACAGAGGCTGCATGTGATGGCATAGTGAGGCTGCAATTTATACATATATATATATTTTTTTGCTAGTCAGAGAAGGCTCATTTAAAATAACACAAAAACATTTTTTTTATCTGCCATTTTATATTAATAAAGTGCTGGTCACCTCACCTCAGTCAGCCTCCTCCCCTCCCCCCCCCAATCCAGCCATTTAATTGTATGCTCTTAACAGGTTCTACTTACTTTTAAACAAGTTCAGTAGTCTTTTTTAGCACACTGTCTGCTAGGTTCAAATTCCACTAGTCAGGCAGGCTCCTCGTCACAGGCAGCGTCGAAACACAGCTCTCTGCGCAGCGCTCCGAGTCCCCCCCTTCCGGCCGTAAGTGGAGTGACGTCACGCCGCTGGAAGGGACCAAGAGACTCCTTCATAGGGGGAGTAAACAGGCTGCAGCAGACAGGAAAAGGAGCCGGGAGGTGACGGTCCCGGATGCAGGAGTGCACTCGGCACACAATTTGTACAGTGCCGCTGGCGGCCGTGGCAGAGCTTCACCTGCGGCTGCGCCCCCCCCCCTCCTATACGAAATGGTATCGCGGCCCTGTGTGACCTCCGCCCAACCGCCGAGACTCACTCACCGAACCCCTGGGACTCGATAGAACCCAGGTTAAGAACCACTGGTTTATAATGAATCCCTGTGCATTACCCAAATACAGTATAAAAATAAATATACATAGTCTCAAGCGAGTCTGTGAGCTTGTTTAGTCTTAAAAATATGAAATAAAAAAAAATGCAAAGCTTTGTTTTTTGTGTAGTGTTTATTGATGCCCAACCTTATGTAAACCGGGAGGGATTAATACTATTGTACTAGGAGGTAACTAGACTTACACATATTTTATTTCTCGTATTTATAAAGTACATAGCGACGCTTCTTTACACATGTCGCACAGGTTTCAATGGATGCACCCACCAACCTGCTGAATGCAACGGACAAGTGACATACCCCTAATTACGTATCACTTATTATATGATGTCTATTTATCATCTAACATCATTTCTGAGTTAAATGTAACTCACTGTACTATGTCATGGTGGAACATACGTCAGTAAGTTTTATGATACAGTAAAAATCCTTGCTTGTTGCATATCTCCCCTTCTGTCTTTTTCAATTTCCCTAGGAAATAGCCTTTTGTCCCCGAAACCCTATGCTTCACGAGTCTTCACAGCGTAATTAGAAATGGTTAAATAAACAGGTTTATTCATTTATGCATATTTCTTGATTTCATCATACAGTACAAGTACAAATGCACCGCCCATGCCTCTCAATACATTGGACCAGGCACCCTTAAAGAAGGCTTTGGATCCTTCTTGTTTAGCAATCTTCTTCCAGCAGTCAATTGTTCCCGTGTACATGATATCAGCTGTAAAGACATCAAAGCATATTATGAAGAGGGTGACACAGACAATGAAGTATAGTAATTATATAACACATGAACACAGAAAATCAGCAATCAGTATTGTAGCAGATTCTCCACCAACACCTGAACCAGGTATCACTGCATAGTTAAATAGATGTCCCTACAAAGCCTGGTACACACTATTCGGTTTTTTTCTCTGTTAAACCCAGCTGCTAAACGGAAAAAAACGAATAGCTCAGGAGGAGCCGCTGTACTAACCATCCGATGTTAGTACAGTGATCTCCCCCCGCTGAGCTATTGTGTTCTGACAGAGGGACGCCCCCACCCCTGCGAGAACACACAGGTCAGCGCCCTCAGCCATTGGTCTGAGAGCGCTGATCAGACACCGATCGGCAGACCTTTTTTGGTCATGCCTCTTCGACAAAAGTCTGTCGTTTAGCCGTCTTCTGTCGGACCGGCTGATGTCGGCTGATTTATTTTATACCACCCGATACTGCCCAATATTTGGCCCTTGTGTACGATCCTTTAGACCAGGGGTCTCCAAACTTTCTAAGCAAAGGGCCAGTTTACTGTCCTTCATAGTTTATGAGGGCCGGACAGTGGTCAGTGGAAGTCGAAAAGGTCCAGGGAAAAATTAACACCCCTTTGTTTGTTTCAGTGGGAGTAATTGTGTCCCGTCATCGGGTCCCATTGTTGGTGTCATCAATGATGTCATTTTCCCCCATTGTTGGTGTCATTGAGAGAAACTGTGCCCCATTGTTGGCGTCATTGAGGGGAATTGTGCCCTATCATTGTTGTAATTTAAAGGAGTTGTGCCCCGTTTTTAGTGTCATTATGAGGATTTGTGTCCCATTGTTGGAGCCATTGGGCCCCATTGTTGGTGTCAGTAGGACAAATTATGCCCCATGGTTGGTGTAATTGAGAACTGTGCCCCATTGTTAGTGTCAGTAGGAGAAAATATGCCACATTGTTGGTATCAGTGGATGAAATAGGGGCGGATAAAAGCAAGCAAAGGGCCGCATCTGGCCCCTGGGCCACAGTTTGGAGACCTCTGCTTTAGACCCTACACTATTTGTTGACAATATATTTCAAAGAAA
This sequence comes from Rana temporaria, assembly GCF_905171775.1. NCBI lineage: Eukaryota > Metazoa > Chordata > Amphibia > Anura > Ranidae > Rana > Rana temporaria. Next base: position 561,923,969 of record NC_053489.1, on the reverse strand, counting down.
GCTGTCAAGTTGTGGCAAATCAGAAAAATAATTCAAAAATAATTCATTTATTTATACTAAAAAACAACCAACGTGCTTAAAGTGATATTAAAGTAAAAAAATATTATTTTTCTAAATAACAAACACATACTTACCTCCACTGTGCAGTTCGTTTTTCACAGAGCGGCCCTTCTGGGGTCCGGCTCTCTCGGCTCCTCCCCGCATTAGATAATCCCCTCTGGGAAGCTCTCTCCCGAGGAGATTACCTCGTGGGCGTGCTCCTGTGTCATAGCTTAGGTGTCCATAGACGCCGAGTGTATGACTCGGCCCCGGCCCCGTCATTGGATTTGATCTGATTGACAGCAGCGGGAGCTAATGGCTGTGCTGCTATCAATCTATCCAATTGTGAGTCCGCTATCCAATGAAGAGCCGAGAAGCTGTGGAGAGAGCGACGCGGGATCGCGCCCATGGAAATTCGGGTAAGTAAAACAGGGGGGTTGGGGGGCCAAACACTGCCAGGTGTTTTTTCACCTGAATGCATTCAGGTGAAAAAAACACAAGGGTGTACAACCCCTTTAAGAGGTAAAAAAAATAAACTAAAAACCCCCAAACTTCTCCCTTCATCTGCATGAGCAAACTTATCTTGATTGTTGATGTAGATACTGCTAGTCAGTCAGGCCCCGTACACACGACTGAGGAACTCGACGTGCCAAACACATCGAGTTCCTCGTCGAGTTCAGTGTGGAAGCCGCCGAGGAACTCGGCGGGCCGACTTTTCCCATTGACTAACGAGAAAATAGAGAACATGTTCTCTTTTCGGCCCGACGAGTTCCTCGACGGGTTCCTCGCTGAAAAGTGTACACACGACCGAGTTTCTCGGCAGAATCCAGCTCCGACCGAGTTTCTGGCTGAATTCTGCCGAGAAACTCGGTCGTGTGTACGGGGCCTAACTCTCCTGATGCACCAATTAGCTTCCCTACACAGGTTCACATAGGAAAGCTCTATACTGAGTCCACTCAAGGTTCTTACTTTAAAGGGGTTTTCCACCCATTTTGTAAGTTTATTAAAAGTCAGCAGCTACAAAAGTGTAGCTGCTGGCTTTTAATAAACCGACACTTACCTGCTCCACGGCTCCAGCGACGCGCCGGACGGGGCTCCGCTCCTCGCCCCCCCCTCGCCGGCCGGCGTCTTCATGCTCAGTGTGGGCACCCGGCCGTGACAGCTTTCGGCTTCACGGCCGGGCACCCACTGCGCATGCGCGAGCGGCGCGGCCCGGCGAGGCGCTGTCTGATTGGACAGGCGATCGCCGAGGACCTATCACGTGTCCTGGGCGATCGCCTACAGCAGCCCCTTCCTGTAGGTGATTAAGCTTAATCGCCTAGGCAATTAGGCTTAATCGTCTACCCGGAAGGAGGAAGTGGGACAGGAAGTCCCACTCCTCCTGAAGCCCCCACTCCCCCCCCCAAAAAATTACATGCCAAATGTGGCATGTAAGGGGGAGAGGAGTGGATTAAGAGGAAGTTCCAAATTTGGGTGGAACTCCTCTTTAATATCACCCCACCCCCCAAAAAATAATTCTCTGATTGGAGAACAGGGACTCACCGGGCCCCTGCTATCAGCCACATCCCTTTCAAGTGGGAACCCAGCCTCAGCCTTGTACTTTGCCTACAGACTCTGGATCTATTGTGCTGATTTTGTTGGGCTATTCATGTATTTGTATTTTGTGTCGCTATAAATAAACTATTTAAAAAAATTGTATCTGAACACATCAGTTTATGATTTTCAGACCTTTAGAATGGGTTCACAACGCAGCATAGAGCAGCTCACAGCAGGGGTCCGGTGCGTCACCATTGACCGTTTTGGGTCAATTTTCAGCCCGAATTTGATTTGATTTTGCAAACATAGAGGCAATTGTACACATCCACTGAGCTGTCATTAGTATTTCAGAAAAATACCTAGTTGTGGCAATGAGACTTACCTCCTTTCCTGCCAGACTGCATCATCATACGACGTCTAACAGTGTCGAAGGGATAGGAAACCAGACCAGCTACAGCAGTGACACTCTGAGCAATCATCCAGCTCACGAAAATGTGCACATTCTTGGGATCTGGCATCATACCTTTTGATAAGAAACAGAAACACCAACTTAGTATAATCATACCACAGTATAATGTCACCATAAAGCTAAAACAAGAACCAATTGTTTTCTCTTACCCTTAGCGGTATCATAGACGCCAAAGTAAGCCGCTCTGTAAATGATAATACCCTGGACAGATACGTTAAATCCCTGGTAGAGACCTTTCAAACCATCCGACTTATAGATCTTGGTTAAGCAGTCTCCAAGGCCCTTAAATTCTCTTTGGCCACTTTTGCCTACATCAGCAGCCAGACGGGTTCTGGCGAAATCCAGTGGGTAGACAAAGCATAGGGAGGTAGCGCCAGCTGCACCACCAGATGCCAGATTACCAACGAAGAACCTCCAAAACTGAGTGTGCCTGTCTACACCCCCCAAAAAGATCTGCTTGTACTTGTCCTTGAAGGCAAAGTTGAGAGCTTGCGTTGGGAAATAACGGATGACATTAGCAAGGTTGCCTCTCCAGAAGGAAATGAAACCTTGTTCTTTGGGGATACGGACCACGCAGTCCATGATACCCTTGTATTGTGCTTCAACTGAAATCTGCTTGCTGGCATGCTGGACCTAGGACAAAAAAGATGAAAGAAATTAGTCATATTGTATAAGCACAGTCCAACCTTATTTATTCCATGTTCATTTGTACAATACTAGCTTAAAGGGGAGTTCCACCCACAATTTCACTTTTTAAATATAAATACCCCTGTAATACACAGGCATAATGTATTCTAGTAAAGTTAGTCTGTAAACTAAGGTCCGTTTTGTTAGGTTGTTACAGCATTTAGATAGTTTATAATCTAGAAATAGACCGTGGCCATCTTAATCGTGGGCATCATGAAGCCAGACTGTATGACTTCCTGGATTTCAGCTTTGCATATCTCGCACATGCTCAGTGCACAAGCAATGTAATAGGTTTCAGTCAGGTTTGCAAGGACTACTGGGAAACATGATGCCTATCCCAGAAACCCTTGCAAATAGCCTAGGCAAATAAGGAGGAGGAAGTAATGAAGGACTACAAAATAAAGGTATTTACAAGCAACAAATTAAATAAAAATTGTCCATTCTGAACACTATGAGATTAGAGCATGCAGCACAGACAAACATAAAAAAATGGGTGGAACTCCACTTTAAACAGTCATTCCTTGCACTCTATATTATTGGAGGTCACCTTACTTTCGATCATTTTCCTTTCCTCTCTAAAGGAAACCTGTACTTGGGACGTATGGGGCTACCATTGCTGACCTCCTTCTGAGCATGCTCTTTTCTTTCAGCATGTAGCTAGTAAAGCTAGATCTTCTGATTTGCAATACTTGTCGCAGGCAGTGTTCATTTTGGCAGCAAATTTTAATTTAGTTTTAGTCTTTTGCCGCGTACACACGACCGTTTTTTTATGACGAGAAAAATGCAATTTTTTTAATTGGTTGTGAAAAACGGTCGTGTGTAGGCTCCAGAGCATTTTTCTCGGCAAGAAAAATGCCTGTTAAAAATGTAGAACCTGCTCTATTTTTTCTCGTCGTGAAAAATGGTCGTGTGTACCCTTTAACGAGGGGAAAAAAAACGCACATGCTCAGAAGCAAGTTATGAGACGGGAACGCTTGTTCTGGTGAAACTAGCGTTCGTAATGGAGATAGCACATTTGTCACGCTGTAACAGACTGAAAAGCGCGAATCGTCTCTCAACAAACTTTTACTAACACGCAGTAACACAAAATCAGCAAAAGCAGCCCAAAGGGTGGCGTCATTCTAATGGAACTTCCCCTTTATAGTGCCGTCGTACGTGTTGAACGTGGTTATGCAAGGCAGGCTTGAGAGGAATCACGTCGAAAAAAACATGGTGTGTATGCGGAATTAGTCTTAGGACTAAAATGGCATTTTAGTTTTAGTCCCATTTTAGTCTTCTGGAATTGTTTTAGTTTTAGTCGTATTTAGTCGACTAAATCTCCAGTATATTTTAGTAGACTAAAACAATTTTAGCCGACTAAAACAAATTCTAGTCATCTAAAATCTAATGAGTGTAGTTAAATTGTAAGGCATTATTTAAGCATTCCTCTATGATTTCCAAACTCATTATATACTGCTGGAGTGAAATTTTTTATATGTTATTATTTATGGTATTGAGGTATGAACATGCACTACAGACCAGTGTTAATTTTGATGTCAAATTTCTATTTAGTTTTAGTCTTAGGCCACGTACACACGGTTGAACATGTCCGTGGAAACTGGTCCGCGGACATGTCCGACCGTGTGTACGGCTTAGGCCCCGTACTCACGACCAAACATGTCTGCTGAAACTGGCCCGCAGGCCAGTTTCAGCAGACATGTTTGGTCGTGTGTGGGCGCGAGCGGGCCGAATTCCAGCAAACATTTGCCCGCCGGGCCTTTTCCCAGCAGACAAATATTCGTGGACTTGTTTTAAAACAGTCCGCTGGAATTCGGCCCGCTCGGACATGTACGGTCGTCAGTACAGACCTACCGTACATGTCCAGGCGCCCGCCGTCCCTCGCATGCGTCGAATGACTTCGACGCATGCGTGGAAGCATTTTAAAGGCGGGCCGCCCACGTCGCCGCGTCATTGTCGCGGCGACACCGCGTCATCGACGCGGCGACACCGCGGACACGCCCCGCGTATTGTTTACGCGCGGACTTCTGTACGATGGTGTGTACAACCATCGTACAGAAGCCCTCTGGCAGACATGTATGGTGGAAACGGTCCGACGGACCGCTTTCACCATACATGTTTGCTCGTGAGTACCCGGCCTTAGCGGACAGGTTTCCAGCGGACAAAAGTTTCTTAGCATGCTAAGAAACTTGTCCGCTGGAAACATGTCCGTCGGACATGTCCGATGGGTAGTACACCTAATCGGACATGTCCGCTGGTTATAACGTATAACCAGCGTCCCGAAATCCCGCGCATGCGTCAAATTGATTCAACGCATGTGTGGAAGCATTGCACTTCCGTGTTTGAGAACGTCGGTGTCTTCTACGTCACCGCGTTCTCTGTCCGCGGGGATTTTGGTCTGATGGTGTGTACACACATCAGACCAAAAGCTCCCAGGAGACATGTCCGATAAACGGTCTGCGGACCGTTTTCATCGGACATGTCTTCTCGTGTGTACGGGGCCTTAGTCTTTTGACTAAAATGCCATTTTAGTTTTAGTCGTATTTTAGTCATCTCAATTGTTTTATTTTTAGTCGTATTTTAGTAGACTAAAATGATTTAGTCGGTTTTAGTCTACAAAATTAACACTGGTCGCAGGTCAGTAAAGTTGAAAATATTAAAGTCATCGAATCAGCATACGGGCCAAAAAAACTGCATTTTCAAGAGGAATGGTGAACAATGGCACACTTCATATTTTTCTTAGTAATTCACAGAGAACTTGTAAATATATAGGCTGCCGTCACTGACCTGTCCTAAGAAATGATAATTGCATGGATGTCACACAAATGCTTTGACTGCAGTACCATCTCCAGATCACAACATTCACACCTAAGCATCACATTTTATGCCGCGTACACACGGTCGGAAATTCCGCCAGCAAATGTCCGATGTGAGCTTTTGGTCTGAAATTCCGACCGTGTGTACGCTCCATCGGACTTTTGTTGTCGCAATTTCCGCCAGCAAAAGATTGAGAGCAGGTTCTCAATTTTTCAGACGGGAAAAATTCCGATTGGAAATTCCGATCGTCTGTAGCAATTCCGACGCGCAAAATTCTGACGCATGCTCGGAAATTCGACACATGCTTGGAAGCATTAAACTTAATTTTCTCGGCTCGTCGTAGTGTTGTACGTCACTGTGTTCTTGGCGGTCGAATGTTCAGAGAACTTTTGTGTGACTGTGTGTATGCAAACCAAGCGTGAGCGGAATTCTGTCGGAAAACCAATCCAAGGTTTTCCCGACGGAAAATCCGATCGTGTGAATGGAGCATTATAAGTGTTATAAGTTTTTTTTGAGCAGAATTACGCGTTTTTGCAGTTTTAACAGGCGTTTTTTAACTAAAATGTGTGGAGTGCTTGAACAGGAAACACACAACAAAATGCTAGAAAAAACGCATGAAAAAAACTCATGTTGCGCTTTTCAGGCATTTCCATGGAAGTCTATGTGAACGAAAACGCTCAATTCTGCCTCATGTACTTCTTTGAGCGACAGGTGATTTGCTGAAAATGACAGGACACTCAAGGGCTGAAAACAATCGTTTTTTTGCTTGTGGAGCATTTCTGAGCGTCGAGCTACAAGCTACAAAACGCTCAATTGTGAATGGGGCCAAACTTGGGACAACTATACAGATAGATAAGGAATTCTGAATATCCTTTGACTTTCATTTGGTGCAACCTTGTTTTAAGCTCCATTCACACCTGAGTGTATTGATTTAACCACTTCCATACCAGGCACTTACGCCCCTTCCTGCCCAAGCCTATTTTCAGCTTTCTGTGCTGTCGCTGTTTAAATGACAATTGCGCGGTCGTGCTACACTGTATCCAAACATAATTTTTATCATTTTGTACCCACAAATAGAGCTTTCTTTTGGTGTATTTGATCGCCTCTGGGGTTTTTATTTTTTTCTATACAAATAAAAAAAAGACAAAATTTTGAAAAAATTTAAGTTTTTATTTTTTTTCTGTTATAAAATGTTGTAAATAAGTAAGTTTTCTCCTTTACTGATGGGCACTGATAAGGTGGCACTGATGGGCACTGATAAGGCAGCACCGATGAGGTGGCACTGATGGGCACTGATGATGGGCACTGATATGTGGCATTGATGGGCACTGATATGCAGCACTGATGGGCATTGATAGGCGGCACTGATGGGTACTCATGGGTAGCACTGGTGGGCACTGATTAGCACTGATAGGCGACACTGATGGGCACTGAAAGGCTGCAATGGTGGGTACTTATGGGTGGCATTGATAGGCGGCACTCATAGGCGGCACTGATGGGCACTAATGGGCATCGATACATGGCACTGATGGGCACTGACATGCGGCACTGATATTCATTACTGATGGGTATCCCTGGTGGCACTGGCAGGGATTTTGAATGGGCACTGATTGGCAGTTGCCTGGGCATTGATTGGCAGCTGCCTTGGCACCAATTTGCATTCCCTGGTGGTCTAGGGGGCATACCTGGTGGTCTAGTGTGGATGCCCATCCCTGGTGGTCCTGGGCGGCATGCTGGTGGTCCTGTGTGGTGATCCGAGGGGGGGCTGCACTGATAAACTATCAGCACAAACCCCCCCCCTGTCAGGAGAGCAGCCGATCAGCTCTCCTCTACCAGACGCGAGTGAGGAAAAAACGATCTGCGGTTTTTCCTGTTTACATTGTGATCAGCCGTGATTGGACACGGCTGAACACGTGGTAAAGAGCCTACGCCGGAGGCTCTTTACCGAGATCAGTGTAGCGGTGTGTCAGACTGACACACCGCATCACCGATCGCCGCGATGCGCGCCCCCAATAGACGTCCAGTCAGGATAATGAAACCACTTCCCGAACGTCAATTCCCTATTGACCGGGCAGGAAGTGGTTAATAGAGTTTTTTTGGACGTTTTTTTAAGCATTTTTGCAGCTTTTTACAAGCTTTTTAAAAGCATTTTAGAAGTGTATTACAAGTGTTTTACAGCTTCAGGCATTTTTGTTTAGCCAATTGAAAACACTGTGGAGGAGGAGGGGAGAGGAAATTAGGGGTGGGGAGCTGCTATTTGAGCAGAAAAACACTTGTAAAACGCTCAAGTCAGGCATTACTTTTGAAGCCTATGGGGCCAAAAAGAAGCTCATGTACTTTTTTGAGCTTCAGGCATTTTGCTTCAGGCAGCAGAACGCTCAGATGTGAACAGGGACCATTGAAATTAATGGGATTTGGCTTGTTGAGTGTTTTAGAGCTACAAGCTTCATGCAGAAAATCGCTCAGGTGTGAACGAATCTGAACGAATGAAACCAGAGGACACAGCCAGGTATCTATCGTTTTAGGAGGAGGCCAGCAATGGCAAGCAATATATTTTCATATATCAAGTACTGTAACCACTTGCCAACTGCCTAATGTGTATATACGTAGGCAGAATGGCCCGTGTGGGCAAAGCAACGTACCTGTACATTGCTTTAACCACTTAAGACCCGGACCAAAATGCAGGTAAAGGACCCGGTCAGTTTTTGCGATTCGGCACTGCGTCACTTTAACTAACAATTGCACGGTCGTGCAACATGGCTCCCAAACAAAATGGCGTCCTTTTTTTCCCACAAATAGAGCTTTCTTTTGGTGGTATTTGATCACCTCTGCGGTATTTATTTTTTGCGCTTTAAACAAAAATAGAGCGACAATTTTGAAAAAAAAAGCAATATTTTTGACTTTTTGCTATAATAAATATCCCCCAAAAATACATAAAAAAAGTTTTTTTTCCTCAGTTTAGGCTGATACGTATTCTTCTACATATTTTTGGCAAAAAAAAATCGCAATAAGCGTTTATCGAAACGTTTACAAAATAGGGGATAGTTTTATTGCATTTTTATTAATATTTTTTTTTTTACTACTAATGGCGGCGATCGGCGATTTTTTTCATGACCGCGACATTATGGCGAACACATCAGACAATTTTTACACATTTTTGGGACAATTGTCATTTTCACAGCAAAAAATGCTATAAAAATGCATTGTTTACTGTGAAAATGACAATTGCAGTTTGAGAGTTAACCACTAGGGGGCGCTGAAGGGGTTAAGTGTGACCTCATATGTGTTTCTAACTGTAGGGGGGCGGGGCTGGACGTGTGACATCATTGATCGTGTTTCCCTATATCAGGGAACACACGATCAATGACAGCGCCACAGTGAAGAACGGGGAAGCTGTGTTTACACACAGCTCTCCTCATTCTTCAGCTCCGGGGACCGATCGCGGGACTCCAGCGGCGATCGACCCACGGCTGGGCACTTAAAGAGGTCTTACAGGTACGTGCTTGTGCCCAGCCGTGCCATTCTGCCGACGTATATATATGTGCAGGAGACGGTCCTTAACTGGTTAAAAAACCCGCGGGCACGTCCACCGCGAGCTCCATGACCGTGCCCGCGGGACACGTGGACTCAATGTCCACCAGTGTCCCGCGATCGTGTCACGGAGCTGCTGGACAGGGGGATGCCTATGTAAACAAGGCATCTCCCAGTTCTGCCTAGTGACAGGACACTGATCTACTGCTCCCTGTCATTGGGAGCAGTGCTCAATGTGGTGTCACAGGTAGCCCAGCCCCCACACAGTTAAAATCACTCCCTAGGACACACTTAATCCCTTCCTCGCCCCCCTAGCGGTTAACCCCTTCCCTACCAGTGTCATTTACACAGTAATCATTGTTTTCATTTTTTCAGCACTGATCGCTGTATAAATGACAATGGTCGCAAAATAGCGTCAAAAGCGTCCGATGTGTCCGCCATAATGTCACAGATCGCTGCCATTATTAGTAAAAAAAAATAAGAATAATAAAAATGCCATAAAACTATCCCCTATTTTGTATTCGCTATAACTTTTGTGCAAACCAATCAATATACGCTTATTGCGATTTATTTTGACCAAAAATATGTAGAAGAATACGTATCGGCCTAAACTGAGGAAACAATTTTTTTTATATATATATTTTTTGGGGATATTTATTATAGCAAAAAGTTAAAAATATTGCTTTTTTTTTTTAATTCTCCCTTTTTTTGTTTATAGCGCAAAACATAAAAACCGCAGAGGTGACCAAATATCACCAAAAGAAAGCTCTATTTGTGGGAAAAAAAGGACGCCAATTTTGTTTGGGTACCATGTTGCCCGCGCAAATGTCAGTTAAAACGACGCAGTGCCGAATCACAAAAAGTGCTCTGGTCAGAAAGGGGGTAAATTATTCCGAGGCTGAAGTTTAAATTGTCACCTAGTCTGGTGGAAACACTGGCACTGGAAAACAGCCACGTAATGTCAAGGAACAGCTCAAAGCAAGCTAAAACCATTACAAGATCTGACTCATTTGCAGTAAAGTTACCTATAAAAAGATGTTTTTCATTGTTTGGCCGATTCCAATCTGTTTAGGAAACAGTCATACCCTCGGACAGATTGATCTTGAGGTAAGGATTGATCAGCCTAGAACTGACTATACCGGGGGTAGGCAACCTGGGACCCTCCAGTTGTTGTGGAACTACATTTCCCATGAGGCATTGCAAGGCTGGCAGTTACAATTACTCCCAGAGGTATGAGCCACCATGACGTCACTCTGCACTCTGCCGCCATTCACGGCACTGTTCCTTCAGTGCGCATGCACCAGTGATGTCACTAGCTGCATGTAATGTACATATCTCCTAAACTGTACAGGAGATATTTCCACTACCTATATGTAAACCTTATTATAGGTAATTGTCAGCAGAGGAAGTTTGAATGAGTTGACTCAATGATGACAAGAATGAATGTCCTGAGCATTGCAGCCTGATGTGCGGATCCAATATTTGGAAACATTTCTCCAGCACTGATGAAAACAGATAAAATGTATCAAAACGTGTTTCTCAATCTGTGAACTGTGCCGTGTCTTTTATTCCAGTGTAGTAATTATTAATCCTCTTTGTTTTATGATACAAGTGAAAGTATTTATGCACTTAAGGCCTATTAAAAATAAATAAATAATGATAATAATAACATTTAATTAATAATAACAGCGTCAAAAATGAAATATATAGGCTTGTTAAACTAATAGCAGCCATACATGTAATGATCTGAACACAGAATCGGCCAATATGATCGATACTTTAGTGAGTATTAAAAAGACACATAAGGGGTCATTTACTAAAACCGGAGAATGCTAAACCTGGTGCAGCTCTGCATAGAAACCAATCAGCTTCCAGGTTTCATTGTCAAAGCTTAACTGAACAAGCTGAAGTTAAAAGCTGATTGGCTGTACCAGATTCTGAGCGCACTAGTTTGAAATCTACCCCATACTCTTTCATCTATTGATTTTTGAGCAAAACCGATCGATTCCATCTCAATTATTCTGATGAATCTGGGCAGAAAATCCGATCACAGAAAAGTAGCTACATTGATATGATTGTTAAGGGTCACCATAAGGCTCCATTCACATCTAGGCGGACGAAATCGCGGCGTTATGTCGCCGCAAATCGCGGTACAAATAGCGGCGTTTTGTACCGCGATTTGCGGCGGCAAAACGCCGGTATTGTCCGCCTAGATGTGCCCCAGATTGACCCTCTCTATGGAGATGCTTCCCATCTCCTAGCCGAACGCCGAAAGACGCCTGAAAAAAAGGTCCGGGACCTTTTTTCAGGCGGCAGGCGTCAGGCGTCCGGCGTGGAGATGTGAACCATCTCCATAGAGGGAAATGTGTTTCCAGCCCTCTGGCGGCAGCGGCGTAGCGCTACAGGCGTAAAAACGCCTAGGTGTGAATGGGGGCTAAATGTTACAATCTGTCCATAAAATCTTTGTAATTGTAATTAACTTTTTTAACTTAATTTTAATTAACTTTTAATTTACTATAACTCCAGTGTGTAATATGAGCACCTACTTAATCTAACCCGGCGTTTCTCAACTCCACTCCTCAAGGCGCCCCAACAGGTCATGTTTTCAGGATTTCCCTCAGATGAAACGGCTGTGATAATTACTAAGGCAGTGAAACTGATCAAATCACCTGTGCAAAATAATGTTAAAGCGGGAGTTCACACGGAATTTTTTTTTTAACATTAGATTGGGCCTAATTACGGGAAGCAGAATCGGGTGTTTTGTTTAAAATCAATGCAGTACTTACCGTTTTAGAGATAGATGTTCTCCGGGTATGGGCTGCGGGACTGGGCGTTCCTATTTGATTGACAGGCTTCCGACGGTCGCATACAGCGCGTCACGAGTTGCCGAACGTTGGTGCGGCTCTATACGACGCCTGCGCACCGACGTTCGGCTACTTTCAGAAACTGGTGACGCGCTGTATGCGACGGTCGGAAGCCTGTCAATCAAATAGGAACGCCCAGTCCCGCAGCCCATACCCGGAAGCGGCGGAGAAGATCTATCTGTAAAACGGTAAGTACTGCATTAATTTTAAACAAAACACCCGATTCTGCTTCCCGTAATTAGGCCCAATCTAATGTTAAAAATTGAGTTTTTGGGTGAACCTCCCCTTTAAGCCTGAAAACATGCTCTGTTGGGGCACCTTGAGTTGAAAAACACTGATCTAACCTTTATCAATTTGTATACAATTAGGCATACGCTTGCAATGCATGCCGATAGATATAATGGTGGCCATACACACTGATTCTTTTTTCTGATCAATCTCCCCCGATAGGAATAATTGATCTCTAATGCACAACCCATTAATTGACATGCCAATTGGATTTTGATCAATTGTTAGATTTCTATCCATAGATCATATGATTGCAAGCTATCAATTGCATCTCTGTCTTCAGCAGACAATCTCACCATCTCATCGATTGAAATGCAATCAATGCAAAGATACTCAGCGCGGCCAATCGATGCAAAAGTGATCGATAGTTTTCCACCTAGGCTGGCTGACTCATTTCGATTAAATCTGATCGAAATAAAATAAAATGAAAGTATGCTTATTGTTTTCCGATTTCATTTTGAATAAATCGTATATTGATCAGTGGATGGCCACCATAACTGGATTGTACAATCGGATTGTAACGTGTGGTGAGCGTAAGTGTATGCAATCTTCTCGTTTTTTATTGCTAAATTGATTGACGATACGATGGTATTGGAATATAGAATAAGTCGGTGTAAGGCTCCATAGTGTGGTTTGTATATACAAGACTCCGGATAAGTTTCCTATTGGTCGGCTGTCATGACTGATCTCCTATCTGTCAGAGTGCCTGGGAGATGGACCTGGCATGTGTTCCAGTGCTGCCATGTGACAGGCCAGGGCTAAAAACAGTCAATGGGCAGATCAGAGGACACTTTCCATATTTAGTCACTCACAGCTGCCTCCTCCATGTCACCAGGAGCCCACCCCACACTCCATGCTGTCACTGCCCATCTTGGCTCACGTGCTCTATTATTTCAACTTGGCTAAAATCTGAAACTAGAAAATGTGACCTTCTACACTGCATGTCCTATATCTATCAATACATCCATACAATCACATCATCAATACCAATGGGTGCCCAACCTGCACCATACAGGTACCCAACCTGCACCATACAGTGATGTAGCCCATGCAGACCCATGCAGACCCATGCATCATACAGAACCCAGGCATGAATGATCCATGTCAGTCCAATCCCTCCTGTTGTCATCACTCTGTCCATAGGGGATCAAAGGAGGATCTTACCTGCACCATACAGTGATGTAGCCCATTCAGACCCATGCATCATACAGAACCCAGGCATGAATGATCCATGTCAGCCCAATCCCTCCTGTTGTCATCACTCTGTCCATAGGGGATCAAAGGAGGATCTTACCTGCACCATACAGTGATGTAGCCCATTCAGACCCATGCATCATACAGAACCCAGGCATGAATGATCCATGTCAGCCCAATCCCTCCTGTTGTCATCACTCTATCCATAGGGGATCAAAGGAGGATCTTACCTGCACCATACAGTGATGTAGCCCATGCAGACCCATGCAGATCCATGCAGATCCATGCATCATACAGAACCCAGGCAGGAATGATCCATGTCAGCCCAATCCCTCCTGCTGTCACCACTCTATCCATAGGGGATCAAAGGAGGATCTTACCTGCAGCAGCAGTTTGACTCTTTCAATGGGGGCAACAGCAGTCTTGGAAATAGCTGCAGCAACCCCACCAGCTAAAAAGTCCTTGAGGAAGCTCATCACTTGGTCACCCATGGTGGAAGAGGCTGAGATGAAGCCCTTGCTCCTTTACTAGGCAAATATGTCCTTTCCCTACACAGCTCCCTGCCTGCTGTGCCAGTCAAAATAGGACGACTGGCAGGCTGAGCCCTCTATATAAAGACACCTGATCCCCCCCAGGGGTGGGCCCCCCACCAACCATTTCTATTGGCTGATGGACCCACATCAGAGGGCATAGGGGGCACGGCAGCCATATTGCTTTATGGAGACCCCCATGTCACTGGTGCTGAGAGGGACATTTAAAGGGCATTATAAAGTTATCTGGTCCTGTGTGAAGAACATTGTGTCACAGAATGTCCCTAAAATATTAATAGCTGGGGAAGAATGCAGAGACAGAGAGCACACTGAATACCTTCCAGGATCACAGCTAGCTCTATGTGTATGGACAATGATTTTTATTCCTATGTTTTATGGGTGGTATGTGATCCAGAGCCATGCCATGATTGCCACCATCTGTTGCTGCCTTCCTCCTGTCTTTCTATGACAACTGTCAGACTGGCCGCACAGAGTTCTAGTCTAGTGTGCAGCAATCTATGGTGTCACGATCGGTGTGTGTAGGGAGTGCACAGCCCGATCTGTACTAAAAGGACGAACAATGAGGACTGTCTGTGATCAGAGATGTCACCTTCACCCACTTCCGACTACTAGAAGACCCGTGCCCGTCACATTGGAGGCATCATGTGACAGTGACACCCACCAGGGAGGGTGACCGGAGAGGACAAGCTGCTCCTGGATCTTCATAGGGACAGAAATAAATGACACCAGACACAGTAGGGACTGTCCATAGTATGGTGTCTACTGAGCACATGGTCCTCGTGCCAAGGGTGTCAGGAAATGGCACTGCCAGTGCCAGCTGTCATAGAACACAATCACACCTCTCATTCTGCAGAAATATAACTATAGGCTTGCAGTGACACTCAGGAGTATCCTCAGTCTCCAAATATAATCCAAACATCCATTATTTAATGATCCTGCCATTTATTTTTCATGAAAATGTTTATAACTGACGTCTTCTGAAGTCGCACCTGAAATCAGAAAAGTAGTGCAGGAACTACTTCTTCACATTGGCGCGGTGCCGCAAAATCGGTGTCGCACTGATTGGAATAGAGCCATTGCCACCAATAGGCTGCAACTTGTCATGCGATTTAAACTCTCAAATCGCATGACAAATCGCTCTAAGGCTGCATTCACACCTGAGCGTTTTTTCGACGCTCCAAAACGCTAGAGGGGAAAAAATACATTATTCCCTATGGAGATGGTTCACATCTGCACGCCAATACGCCTGACGCCCCAACAAGTTCCGGACCCTTTTTTGTCGCGCGAATCGGGCGGTTTGAGCGTTTGTATTTCCCATAGAAAGTAATGGAAACTCTCGATTTAAGCGAATAGCGCAACAACGAGCGTTTGCTACGGGCGTTTTGTCGTTTTGTCGCTTTAATCAATAGAACAGGCAGAAGATAAATAAAATCTACCAACATAGCAACAAGTGATGAAAAGATGATAATTTATCCTATTGGCTAAAATAAAAAACGTCGAAGTACAAAAACGTCGGACGATGCTGTATGCAAACGCGCAAATACGCATGAATACGCGCGACAAAACGCCGGGAAAAAACGACCAAACAAGCTACGCTCAGGTGTGAATGCAGCCTTATGTGAACCTAGGCTTGGGTCCATTCACATTAGGGTTGCACCCATACCGGTGCCTATACTAAGCATTTGCCCAACTAAAATGAATAGGCTCAAATCGCACTGCAAAGAATTGCATGCAATTTGACCAGATATGTGCTGCGATTCCTGTCTGAGCCTGGGTTCACATCGATGCGATTTGACATGTCAAATTGGCGGCTATTGCCGATAATGGCACATCCGAATCGGTGCAACGACGAATTTGCGGCGCAGCACCGATTCCCAAAAGTAGTTTCTGTACTATGTTTGGCGACTTTGGGTGTGATTTCAATAGACATCTGTGAAGGAATCGGCACAGATGTCTCTGAAATCGCTCCTGAAGTCGGACTGACATGCGGGAATAAAATTGAGTTCAGCTAAACCTAGGCTGTGTGAACCTAGGCTGAATCGCATGCAGTTTCCCACACTGATCTTGTGAGAACCCAGGCTTGTCATAGTGACTTCAGCCTAGGTTCACACAGGAGCGGTGCAGGAAACCACATGTGATTCAGACAGGAATCGCACTGCATTCCTGTTCAAATTACATGCGATTCAAGCCATTAAAGGGATACTAAAGTCTTGTTTTTTTTTTTTTTGTATAAAAATAACAAACATGTTATACTTACCTGCTCTGTGAAATGGTTTTGCACACAGCAGCCTAGATTCTCCTCTTCTGGGGTGCATCTTCTGTGCTCCTGGCCCCTCCCTCCTGTTGAGTGCCCCCAGAGCTAGCAGCTTGTTATGGGGGCACCCGAGCGGAGTCACAGCTCCATGTGTCCATTCAGACATGGAGCCACTGCCCTGCCCCGCCCCCTCTCTCATGATTAGCTCACTGACTTTGATTGACAGTAACGGGAGTTAATGACGCTTCGCTGCTGTCTCAGCCAATGAGGAGGGAGAGTCCTGGACAGCTGAGTCTCTTGCGCAACATCGCTGGATAGAGAAGGGACTCAGGTAAGTATTAGGGGGGCTGAGGGGGATTGCTACGCACAGAAGGCTTTTTATCTCATTGCATAGAATATATGAGGATAAGAAACCTTCTGCCTTTACAACTCCTTTAATTATGTAAAGGCTCAAATCGCACCACATCGGAGGTATCGCCGCAGTGCAGCGGATTGCCTCGCACTGTGCTGAAAAAAAGTACTGCTTGCAGTACTTTTTTTTTAAAGTGCACACTACCCACACACCCCAGTGGTGTGTACCAGGCACGTAGGAGGTGGCATTTTAACTTGTCTTGTGGTGGGACTGCACCGGAATTAGCCGCCCAAAACAGTCCCGCGGCACTTTGCAGCGCGATTTATCACACGATAATCACGACAGAACCACACTTCCTTTTTAAATACCATTCAAATGAATGGTATCTGAAAATTTGCGATTTGTCATTCACACCTGGGCGTTTTAAAATTGCGGGCAGAATCGTGGCAAATCTGCCCGCAATTCAAAACGCCCAGGTGTGAATGCAGCCTTAGGGCCAGTTCAGACCAGAACGCGGTGGGTGTCAGTGCAATGCTAACGACGCCCCAAACGTAGTGCATTTGCCTGCCCTGGATCGCATGGCACAGAAGCATCATGCGATTCAGTTGCTCTGTGTTTAGTAAAGTAATGCATGCACTACATTGGCAGTGGTCAGGCACGATTTTAGCCTATTCAAATGGATGGGCTGAGATTGCACTGCACCTGAATCGCATGTGATTCGCACAGGAATGCACAGCGTGTTCCTGTGCGATCCATGGTGTGAACCGAGCAGCCCTTAGTGTGTTTTTCTGTTTCTTTATAATGTTCTCTATATGCTACCCAACCTCTCCTTTTCCCCCTCACTTCTGTTTGTTTGAAACAAGCAGTGCACCTTATTTGCAGTCATCTGCTCTAGGCACACTACACATCCTATAGTCCATCTCTGGAGGGAACAAGAGAGGGTGGCTACGTTCCTACATACAGTGGACCATGGCAGTGTTGCCAACCTACCAGATTGAAATTGACTGACACAACACCCAAAATTTACTGGCACTGCCAAGTTTTTACTGGCAGTTACAAAATTACAGTTTTAGGTGAAAATTACAGTATTTATGCTACAAATAAGTACAATATGCAATTAGCAATGTGATTTTTAGGCAAAAAGCAGGGACAGGACTCAGGAGGGCAATGCATTACAATGGGCGATGCACGCATGAAATTGATTCTTACAGTGATACTAACAGCAGTGTGCAGCAACACAGATCACCGACACAACACGTCCCCTCCTGAGTCACAGTGACGTTCTCTCTCCATGCCAGGTGGTCCCTTCACTCAGGTCCCTCCAGTCCAAACAGCACTGACAGTCCCACTCCTGGCTTGCCTTACTTCCGTCCTGCAAAATCGCATACGAGGCTCTGGCCGCTCCGCTCCCTTGCCCCATGACATCACACGACACGCTCAGACACCGCCTCCACCAGACCCGCCCCCCTCACCGCCTCCACCAGACCCGCCCCCCGCACCGCCTCCACCAGACCCGCCCCACCTTACACACTGTAGCAGGCACTTGGATGCTCTGAGCTGGCTTCGGGCCCAAGCTGCCTATGCACAGTTCCAAGCCGGCTACTAGAACTGAAGGCTAAACTTTATATAAATTGTGTGGTGGAGTGGAGAGAGATTAGAACCCCTGTCAGGTTTTTATTGCAGCCTGTGTCCCCATTAGGGAGATCACCTTCCTCTATTCGTCTTATTTTCAGTTATCACCAAGTGAAAGAAAATGCAACTGTCACTAGAACTAGAACTGGAATATTGGGGAAACCTTCCAGTGGGGCCACTAGTTCTGATATAATAGATATCCAAAAAAAATATATATATAAAAAAAAAAATGTATTCATCAGTTTAGGCCACAATGTATTCTGCTACATATTTTTGGTAAAAAAATAGCGATAAGTGTATGTTGATTGGTTTGCGCAAAACTTATAGGGCCAGATCCACGAAGCTGTTACGCTGGCGTATCTATTGATACGCCGCGTAACTTCTAGGTTGCTCCGGCGTATCTTTGTTTTGTATCCACAAAACAAGATACTCCTGAAGCTGGGCTAGATCCGGCTGACGTACGTCTTAGTACATCGTCGGATGTAAGGTGCATATTTCCGCTGGCCGCTAGGTGGCGCTTCCGTCGATTTCCGCGTCGAGTATGCAAATGAGCTAGATACGGCGATCCACGAACATACGTCCGGCCAGCGCATTTTTTTACGTCGTTTCCGTAAGGCTTTTTTCGGCGTATAGTTACCCCTGCTTTATGAGGCGTATGCAATGTTAAGTATGACCAAAAAGAAGGTACAGCGCTGATGTGAATGAAACAAGTTGTGAGTGAACAATACAGTTATGAAAAATAGTCTGTGACTGAATAAATAAATTAGATGTTGATAGTTCATAAAAATATCCAAAAGTGAATGTACTGATCCTTCACCAATCAAGAATAAAGTGTGAGTGACAAAAATAGCAAATATAAATCAGTGAAAAAAAGTCCAATGGTAAAAAAGGCAAATTTCTTTTTTCTTAATTCTTAATCTTCCACCAAATATAACATTTTTCTTTTTCTTTTTCTTTTTGGGTCTGCTCCAGGCCACCTGTTGATTGCAGTTGCAGCAGCAGCAGCAGATAGTGCAGCCCATGTTCTTGCTTAACGCCTGTTATTGAAAAAATCAGATAGGGACAAGCCAGCTGAAGAGCATATTTTTCACTTATAAAAACAGGAGTGATGAACAGCTACACGACGTCTTACGACGAAACGTGCGTAGGAGTGGCCTAAAGCGTACCTTGTCATCGCTTGTACGGAGAGAGCTATACACACTGAACACAGCTACCTAGGATTCGATTGTCAGTTCGCGTTGCACGCGCTGGGATTTGTGACAAGCCTGTCTATATCATCTGAATTGTAAGTGTTACCATTCCCTCAATAAACCAACCTTACATACAGTACTTCACCATGGAGCTTTTTCTCGTTTCTTCTTCTTTTTGAATATATGAGCGTATCCCTATTCCATCTGGAGCTTTGGAGCAGTAGATGATCTGTATAACCAGTTGTCATTTAGTCCACTTGAGAGGACTCTAAAAGATCTCTGGGCTTTATCTGACCGCAATCACGGTCAGTTAATCTGGTAAGCAGATTGGAATACCATCACTCGGGTGTTATATTTGGTGGAAGATTAAGAATTAAGAAAAAAGAAATTTGCCTTTTTTACCATTGGACTTTTTTTCACTGATTTATATTTGCTATTTTTGTCACTCACACTTTATTCTTGATTGGTGAAGGATCAGTACATTCACTTTTGGATATTTTTATGAACTATCAACATCTAATTTATTTATTCAGTCACAGACTATTTTTCATAACTGTATTGTTCACTCACAACTTGTTTCATTCACATCAGCGCTGTACCTTCTTTTTGGTTGTAATTTTTTTGCTTTGGGTATTTAGAGCAATAGGTACCAGCTGCTTTTGTCACTTATTATTTTCACAATTTTTCATCACGTATTAGCGCAGTGTTTTCCTTTGGTTTTTTCCTTAGGATTTTTTTGATAAATGTTAAGTATGGACGTCGGGCCAGCGTCGAATTTTCCGTCGTGTACGTCGTTTGCGTAAAACGTTTGCGAATAGGGCTTTGCGTAGAATTACGTTCACGTCGAAAGCATTGGCATGCTGCGGGTTAATTTGGAGCATGCGCACTGGGATACCCCCATGCGCCGTTCAAAAAAAAAACGTCAATTACGTGGGGTCAAGTCAAATTAACATAAAACACGCCCACATCTTTATCATTTGAATTCCGCGCCCTTACGCCGGCAGATTTACGCTACGCCGCCGTAACTTTAGAGGCAAGTGCTTTGTGAATACAGCACTTGCCTCTCAAAGTTGCGGCGGCGTAGCGTTACTACGATACGCTACGCCTGCCTAAAATTACGATACGCTACGTGGATCTGGCCCATAGTGTCTACAAAATAGGGGATAGATTTATGGACTTTTAAAAAATATATACCGTATTTATCGGCGTATACCACGCACTTTTTTGCCCTTAAAATCAGGGCAAAATCGTGGGTGCGCGATATACGCCGATACACACTTCCCGCACTGAGTTTGAACTGCGTCGCCGACATATACCGAGCACAGTACACTCAGGTACATTCGGCCAGGCTCGGCTTCGCTCGCGGTCACGCTCTGTGACGCCTCCTAGCCTTTAAGCGTGAGAAGCCGAGCATGCCCGAGTGTACTGCGCTCGGTATATGTCGGCTGCGCAGTTCAAACTCAGCGCGGGCAGCGGGGTTTCGACTGAGAGACAGCGCAGGAGGACACCATCAAGGCCGCAGACGGACGCCGGACCGGATAAGGCCGCCGATGGACGCCGGGCAAGAAACCAACGAGGGGCATTCAAACTGTAAGTATTTTTATTTTTTTAAATTTCCCTTCTAGGTTGGGGGTGCACGCTATACGCGGGTGCGTGCAATACCCCGATAAATCCGGTATATTGTTTTTACTAGTTATGTCGACGATCTGCGATTGTTAGCAGGACTGCGACATTGCGGCGAACAAATCTGACCCCAAGTGACACTTTTTGGGGACCAGTGACGATCAAGAGGTTAACTGTGTTCCTTGGGTGTGTTCTAACTGTATAGGGGATGGGCTTGCTAGGACAACACAGAGATCGCTGTTCCTGATCACTAGGAACAGCAGATCTCCATGTTGTCCTCTGTCAGACCGGGGATCTGCCTTGTTTATATAGGCAGATACCTGTTCTTGCCTCTCTTTATCACAAACGTGGGTGGCCGCTCAAACTGCTCAGATTCATCTCAAAGGTGTTCTATAGGGTTGAGGTCAGGACTGTGCTGTCCAGTTCCTCCACCCCAAACTCGCTCATCCATAGCTTTATGGACCTTGAATTAGAGCAGAGACTGCAAACCAGGCCTTCTCATCCAACATCAGTGCCTGACCTCACAAATGCTCTTCGGGAAGAATGGTCAAACATTCCCATAGACACAGTCCTAAACCTTGTGGACCCTTCCCAGAAGAGTTAAAAGTGGAGGTCCGACAATTATTATAATTTTTTTTTTAAAGTCAGCAGCTACAAATACTGCAGCGGCTGACTTTTAAAATAAGGACACTTACCTGTCCAGGGCGCCCGCGATGTCGGCACCCGAAGCCGAACCTACCTGCTGTCTTCTGGGACCTGTGTGTCTCCCAGAAGACAGGGGAGGGTTGGGGAGGATGGAGAAGGCATTGGAAGTGGCATAAATACCTGCGGGTGGCTTGGGTATCTATGCCCGGCAGTGGGAGCAAAATACCTGTATTACACAGGTATCTGCTCCCCCCCCCCTCCCCACTGAAAAGTGCCAAATGTGACACTGGATGGGGGGGAGGGTTCCGAAAAGCGGAAGTTCAATTTTTGGGTAGAACTCCACTTGAAGCTGTTATAGCTGCAAAGGGTGGGCCAACTCAATATTGAACCCTGCGGAATAAGACAGGGATGCCATTAAAGGTCATGTGCGTGTAAAGGCAGGTGTCCCAATAATTTTGAATTATAGTGTGTGTATATAAATATATATATACTTTAACCACTTAAGGACCGCCTCCTGCACATTTACATCGGCAGAATGGCACGGCTGGGCACAAGCATGTACATGTACGTCCTCTTTAAGTGTCCAGACGTCCCCCGGTCCGAAGCTCCGTGACCGCGGGACTTGCGGACCCGATCGCCGCTGGAGTCCCGTGATTGGTCCCCGGAGCTGAAGAACGGGGAGAGCTGTGTGTAAACACGGCTTCCCCGTTCTTCACTGTGGCGCCGTCATTGATCGTGTGTTCCCTAATATAGGGAAACACGATCAATGACATCACACGTCCAGCCCCCCTACAGTTAGAAACACAGATGAGGTCACACTTAACCCCTTCAGCGCCCCCTAGTGGTTAACTCCCAAACTGCAATTGTCATTTTCACAGTAAACAATGTATTTTTATAGCACTTTTTGCTGTGAAAATGACAATGGTCCCAAAAATGTGTCAAAATTGTCCGATGTGTCCGCCATAATGTCGCAGTCACGAAAAAAATCGCTGATCGCCGCCATTAGTAGTAAAAATGTTTTTTTTATAAAAATGCAATAAAACTATCCCCTATTTTGAAAACGCTATAAATTTTGCGCAAACCAAACGATAAACGCTTATTGCGATTTTTTTTACCAAAAATAGATAGAAGAATACGTATCGGCCTAAACTGAGGAAAAAAAACTTTTTTTTATATATATATTTGGGGGATATTTATTATAGCAAAAGGTAAAAAATATTGAATTTTTTTCAAAATTGTCGCTCTATTTTTGTTTATAGCGCAAAAAATAAAAATGGCAGAGGTGATCAAATACCACCAAAAGAAAGCTCTATTTGTGGGGAAAAAAAAGGACGCCAATTTTGTTTGGAAACCACGTCGCACGACCGCGCAATTGTCAGTTAAAGCGACGCAGTGCCGAATCGCAAAAACTGGCCGGGTCCTTTACCTGCCTAAAGGCCCGGGTCTTAAATGGTTAAATGATGATTATAGTGCAGTTGCAATTGCTATTTTTATTATAGAATAATAAAATCTCACTAAAGCATTTTGAGGGTCAGTTGCATCTCCAGTTTGTATTTTAGTACTAAAGCTCTAATACCACCCAGTGTTGCCAACCATCCGTATTTTTATGGACAGTTCGTAAAAACAAGCACTTTTTTCCTCGTTCATAAATGTCCGTAGTTGCGGGAATGTGCCAGTAAAAATAGCCGAGATCGGTTCGGCTTGGAACTGCGCATGGAGATTGGAGGCAGGGGGTGATGGTGGCTGCGGTGGCACCGCAGAGGGAGATGGAGGCAGGGGGTGATTGGAGGAACCGCAGAGGGTGGGGGATGGAGACAGGGGTTGTTGGTGGCACCGCAGAGGGGGATGGAGGCAGGGGGAGATTGTGGCACCACAGAGGGGGTGAAGGCAGGGTGTGTTGGTGGCAGAGGGGACTGGAGGCAGGGGGTGATGTGACTAAATAATTTGCCCTTATTATATAAATAAGGGCAAATAGAAAATAACAAAAATGTGTTTTTTTTACCTTAAATCACATTGCTATTTGCCCAACGTACT
Organism: Rana temporaria; assembly: GCF_905171775.1. Lineage (NCBI taxonomy): Eukaryota > Metazoa > Chordata > Amphibia > Anura > Ranidae > Rana > Rana temporaria. The sequence goes on along the minus strand of NC_053489.1, from coordinate 561,900,266 downwards.
TGTTTGTAGCCTAAATACTGAAATTTGCACCTAAACATTTAATTTAGTAACTTTTGTGAAATGGCAGTAAAAACGTGGCTGCGCCAGTAAATGTCGGGTGTTGTGCCAGTAAATTTAAATCTGGTAGGTTGGCAACACTGATACCACCTTGTCTTTTGTATGTAGTATTTGTAGAATATTTCTTTGAATTCCCCTACATGTGAGCTCAGCATAATTGTTACCTCTGCGGGGGAACCATAGCAGCACAAATACACCTGCTGGTCACATACAAACAAACACCAGCCAAACAAATAGGATGAAAGTGAAGTCGGTAACAATGCACAGGGACAAAGAAAAGAACAGCGAGGACTTGTGACATGGCAGACACAATTATCTGGTGTAATACTGTGTCTGAGATCCTATATTACTATATGATACAGAATCCTCTATTTGCTTTAGTATTGCTTACTGTATGCATTCCTATACGGTGTGTGTGCTTTTATTTACTCTTGTGGTATGGCGTCCCTGTCTTTATTCTATAGCGCACTCTGCTCAGGGACTTTTTAGTCCATCGCAGGCTTAACAACCCACATTGTTTACATAATTACACAATGAGGAGGATTACCACAAGATAACCTACTGACCAGGTAAAGATAGTTATGCTTGGTACACACTGTGAGAAAATCAGACAAAAATGCATTCGGATCGATCGTTCGATAATCTATTCGTTAGTACACAGCTTTCGAGAGCCGATTACAACAGTTCATGCGAAAATATTCGAAGGGACAACCACCAAACGTTTTCTCGTAAGATAACAAAAAAAATGTGTTTAACTACTTAAAGCGGAGGTTCCCCCTAATAACAATTATATCCTTATACTTGTAACAAGTACAGTCCGCAATTATTATTTTTTTTTAGGCTGTACGTACCTTGTAATCTATGTTTGCAACCCGGCTTCCGGGTAGTTCTCCCCGCGGGAGTAGGTGTTTCTCTGCCGAGGAGGAATGTCTTTTGTGAGGTCGCCCAGATGATTGACGTCCGTTCCCCCCGGCGGATAAGGCCCCGCCCCCCGTATTGCGTAGGCGCGCACGAGTCACAGCGTTTCCGAAAGAAGCCGAAAGTGCAGAGCAATTTTTTTTTGCTAGAAAATTGCATAGAACCACCAAACATTATATATGTTTTTTTTAGCAGAGACCCTAGAGAATACAATGGCGGTCATTGCAACTTTTTATGGTGCGGTATTTGCGCAGGAATTTTTCAAAAGCGTTTTTTGGAGGAAAAAAAAAAGCAATGTGAGGCCCCGTACACACGACCGGATCTATCCGCTGAAACTGGTCCGACGGACCAGTTCCAGCGGACCGATCTGGTCGTGTGTAGGCCCGAGCGGACAATTGTCCGGCGGATCGGACAGTTTCCAGCGGACAAAAATTGCTTAGCATGCTGTTCGGTCGTCTGTACAGACTCACCGGACACGTCCGTCCGACCGACCGCCATCCCTCGCATGCGTCGTACTGATTCGACGCATGCGTGGAAGCTTTAAACTTCAAGGCTGCCCACGTCGCCGCGTCATCGTCGCGGCGACGGCGCGGCCACGCCCCGCGTATTGTTTACGTGCGGATTTCTGTCTGATGGTGTGTAAAACCATCAGACAGAAATCCGGCAGCCGGACGTAGTGGATCTGTCCGCTGAAAATAGTCCGGCGGACCGTTTTCAGCAGACAGATCTGATGGTGTGTACGCCGCCTTAAAGATGAAGTTATGCTGAGTAAATAAATACCTAACATGTCACGCTTCAAAATTGCACACGCTCGTGGAATGGCGCCAAACCTCGGTACTTAAAAATACCCATAGGCAACGCTTTCAGTTTTTTTACTGGTTACATGTTTTGAGATACAGAAGAGGTCTAGGGCTAGAATTATTGCTCTCGCTCTAACGTTCGTGGCGACACCTCCATATGTGGACGGGAAGCCTGGAGCCTATCCAGGACACATTCTGGCTGCTAGGTCCACTTAAGACCTTTCAAGCAGTCCAGGGTTCTGCAAAGGTAGGAGGAGCAGCACGACCGTTTTTTATGTCATGGAAAAAAATAATGTTTTTCTCAAAGTGATTCCTCTCAAGCCTGCCTTGCATACACACGATCGTGATAAAAAATGCTTGCGCAAAGCGCGGTGACGTACAACACGTACGACGGCACTATGAAGGGGAAGTTCCATTCAAATGGCGCCACACTTTGGGCTGATTATGCAAATTTCCCTTCTCATAACTTGCTTCTGAGCATGCGTATTTTTTCCCCCCGTCGTTAAAGCATACACACGACCAATTTTCACGATGTGAAAAACGTAGAGAAAAAATAGAGCAGGTTCTAAATTTTTAATGCCCATTTTTCTCATCAAGAAAAATTCTCTGGAGCCTACACACAATCGTTTTTAATAACCAATTAAAAAAAATGTAATTTTTCTCGTCATGAAAAACGGTCGTGTGTACGCGGCATAAGGCAAGTTTGGAGAGGATGGAGTTCTGAAGGGGAACTAGAGCAGACACTTCACTAGCCGGGGACAGTTTTGTGGTGGGAAAGCTCCAGCAGACTCATCCAGGAAGGTAGCGGGTAGCTGTGAGTAAAGCTTGAAGGAGTACGGTGGGTAGCTGTAAGTAAAGCATGAAGATAAAGTACAGCGGTTAGCTGTGGGTGAAGCTCGGCCAATCCAGCGGGTGGCTGAGAGTCCAAGAAGTCTAGTGAAAGACGGTGAGCTGAGCTTAAGGATACTGAGTGGGATTCTGTGAGGTAAACTGGAAGATCTACAGTAGGACACTGTGAGAGAATTTGTTGCCATAGGAGACAGCAGTTGCTACAAGATACAGATTACTGCATTCAGCTTAAAGGCCCTCTATCTGTATTGCTGTCTACCTAGTTCTATTCTTGTCTGCGGAGTTTGCAATAATTATGAACATGCGTTTAACAGCGTCTCGCGTGCATGGGGCCTTACTATTGCATTTGCCTAAGGGTGTCCTGTGCCCTAACCCTCTCTCCCACCATTCCTGTTATGAGAAATAAAACTCTCTCTTTGCTAATTTTTACAAAAGTGACTGGCGCCCAATCTTTTCACCGTGCACCACACCCACTATGCCTAGTAACCTGCACCCTGAGGAGGAATGTCAGTTCTCTCTGGCTCTTGGAGTCACCATCAGGCCCTTTGGAAGTCAGCAAGACCACTACATGACTAATCTACTAGATGTGTACATACATGGTACATCCGTATAGTCACCTTACAATTACTATATAATTATAGCAGAGGCTTTCTGTCCTTGTGTTCATTTATAGCCAGATTCAGGTATGGCGGCGCATCTTTCAGGCGGCGTAGCGTATAGTATTTACGCTACGCCGCCGTAAGTCAGAGAGGCAAGTGCTGTATTCACAAAGCACTTGCCTCTTAAGTTATGGCGGTCTAGCGTAAATGGGGCCGGCATAAGCGCGCCTAATTCAAAGGAGGATGAGGGGGGAGTGTTTTATGTAAATGGGTGGTGACCCGACGTGCGCCGTCCGTGTACATATCCCAGTGTGCATTGCTCCAAAGTACGCCGCAAGGACGTATTGGTTTCGACGTGAACGTAAATTACGTCCAGCCCCATTCACGGACGACTTACGCAAACGACGTAAAAATTTCAAATTTTGACGCGGGAACGACGGCCATACTTAACATTGACTAGGCCAGCTATTTGTTTGACTAACTTTACGCCGGAAAAAGCCATATGTAAAAAAAATGCACCGGGCGCACGTACGTTTCTGAATCGGCGTATCTAGTCATTTGCATATTCTATGCCGAACTCAACGGAAGCGCCACCTAGCGGCCAGCCTAAATATTGCACCCTAAGATACGACGGCGTAGGAGACTTACGCCGCTCGTATCTTAGCCTAATTTAAGCATATCTGGTTTCCAGAATATGCTTAAATTTAGGGCGGCGTAGATTCAGAGTTACGTCGGCGTATCTACTGATACGCCGGCGTAAAGCAACCTGAATCTGGCTATTAGTCTCCATATAGATTGTATATACAGTATGTGCTTTTATACCCCTACCTGTCTGATTAATACTTGAATCCCGGCTGGAAAAATGCTTTTAATACTGTATATTGACCTAGTAATAACCAAGGCCATCAACAGAGTTTTATCTCCAGGTAACAATAGACATGTCTGACTCTGGCTGGAAATACATAAACTTGCTAACTGTATCTTGAAATGTCAATATTCTTCAGAGACGCGATCAATAAATGGAAGTGTCAGGCCTCGGTCACATAAAGTAAACTCTGAATGACATAAACACACATGAAGCACATGGATTCTTCTGTAAATGAATCCACATGCTACCAACTAATGTTGAGTGTCAGTGTCGGTTCTACAAAGTGTACAAATATTATTTTATCATGAGTGCACTTTCACAATGTGTGTCAACTCTGGTGTTTGCATGCATCACAGGACTAAAGGCAAAACTTTTATTTTCATTTTATATATAGTAAGAAAGGCTTATAAGCCTGAAGGTTTTTATGTTTTGCCATCTGTGTCCCATTGGGGGGATTTTCCTTCTATTGATGTGCCATAGCCAAAACAGGAAGTGAGAGGAAATCCCAGGTTGTCACTGTGTCACCAGAACAGGTGTCCCCATCAAAAGATTTGCCTTCTACTCCTGTTCTGGTGACAACCCAAAATTTAGGATTTTCTTTCTCTCTGTGATAACAGTAAAGAGGACAAATATAGAGGGTGAAACTCCCTTATGGGGACAGCAATAAAAACCTGACTACTCGTTAGTGGAGTCAAAATGTACATTTGTTTTCAACCAGATGAAAATCTAAAGGATCAGGATGGGGAAAAAAAATCTGAAATGAACAAATTTCTAACAGCGTATGTGGTTTTTGTTCATAAAAAGTCATTTATTACAAAATGGAAGCAAACTAAATTTTGAACTACTTTTGAATGACACCCATCAAGTTATTAAATGTCCTGCGAAATTTTGTACAAATGTTCTTACAATAATATGTTTGAAAATCTACTAGTGTATGGCCAGTATATAGCCATACGCATCCAGGTTTCTCTTTCAGCCTGTGTGCTGAACAACAGACATCTAATAGATACCTCTATCCATACTAAACAGCCTGGATGGCAGACTCTCCCCTGCCTCCTATTGCATGCTGTCAGCTGTTACCCATGGCTGTCAGAATACCTGAAGAGTGACTGCATCTGATTGGATGACATTTTCTACCCAGCTTCTTCGACAAAAGTTGATTGAAAAGCAGCTGCGGCTGGTGCTCAAAAGTTTTGGGGGGGTGCAAACAAACTGAAAAAAAAAAAATCAATTGCCGCCACTGTGCCCATTAAACGCAGCCACTGTGCCCATCAAACGCCTCCAGTTTGCCCCCAAATGCAGCCAGTTTGCCCCCCCAAATGCAGCCAGTTTGCCCCCTCAAATGCAGCCAGTTTGTCCCCCCAATTGCAGCCAGTTTGTCCCCCCAATTGCAGCCAGTTTGTCCCCCCAACTGCAGCCAGTTTGTCCCCCCAAATTCAGCCAGTTTGTGCCCCCAAATGCAGCCAGTTTGTGCCCTCAAATGCAGCCAGTTTGTGCCCTCAAATGCAGCCAGTTTGTGCCCCCAACTGCAACCAGTTTGTGCCCCCAAATGCAGCCAGTTTGTGCCCTCAAATGCAGCCAGTTTGTCCCCCCAAATGCAGCCAGTTTGTGCCCCCAAATGCAGCCAGTTTGTTCCCCCAAATGCAGCCAGTTTGTGCCCTCAAATGCAGCCAGTTTGTGCCCTCAAATGCAGCCAGTTTGTGCCCCCAACTGCAACCAGTTTGTCCCCCCAAATGCAGCCAGTTTGTGCCCCCAAATGCAGCCAGTTTGTGCCCTCAAATGCAGCCAGTTTGTGCCCCCAACTGCAACCAGTTTGTCCCCCCAAATGCAGCCAGTTTGTGCCCCCAAATGCAGCCAGTTTGTGCCCCCAAATGCAGCCAGTTTGTGCCCCCAAATGCAGCCAGTTTGTGCCCCCAAATGCAGCCAGTTTGCCCCCAGCCCGACACTTACCTTCCATGGGTCAGCGCACTCCTGCACCCACTATGGACGCACCGCCACTGTTGAAAAGTCAACTTTTGTTAAGTCATGTGATGCTGAATCAGCCAGAATTGGAGTCATGTATGGCAAACTTTAAAGGGGTTGTAAAGGTTTGTTTTTTTATTTTCTTAATAGGTTCCTTTAGGATAGTGCATTGTTGGTTCACCTACCTTTTACTTCGATTTCCCTTCTAAATGTTTTTTTTTTTTGTATGAATTACTCACTTCCTGTTCCTCCTCAGTAAGCTTGCCACCATCATCTGAGATGTTCTGGCTGGGGCTTAGTCAGCGTGCTCGCCCCCTCCCTTGGGACTACATCCCTGCCGGGAGATGCTGTGAACGTTCAGGTAAGGTAAGTGAACCAACAATGCACTAGCTTAAAGGAACCTATTTAGAAAATAAAAACAAACCTTTACAACCCCTTTAAATATCAGTGAGGTGGAAAAAAAACACCTCTTATTGATAGAAAAAATAATAATCACTTGAAGGGTGTCTGGGTTGCGTTTTTTAATGTGCCTCCAATACACGTTAAACACGTCAAAATGGTTCCCATTAGCAGCCCTGTACACCGATGGATTTTTTCGTGAGATATCCGATGAAGCTGACTTTCATTAGTCTTGCCTACACACCATCGGTCAAAAATCCAAACGCGGTGACGTAAAACACTACGACGTGCTGAGAAAAACGAAGTTCAATGCTTCCGAGTATGCGTCGACTTCATTCTGAGCATGTGTGGATTTTTGATGGACTTCCACACACACGTCCTTTTTTTTCTATGGGCTCTTTCACACGGAGCGGATCCGTATTGATCCGCCCCGTGTGTGTCCGTCGGCTCAGCGGGGATCATCCGTAAATCCCTGCTGAGCTGTCGGCGGACAGGGCGGTCCCTGCACACTGTGCAGAGACCGCCCTGTCTTTCCTCCGCTCTCCCCTATGGGGAATCGGATGAATACGGACCGTGTGTCCGTATTCATCCGATCCGTTCCGTCAGATGGAAGAAAAATAGGGTTTTCTTCTGTCCGCAAAAGCGGATCTTTGCGGAGGCGGATCGTTACGGACGTTAGCGGATGCATCAAAAACGGACTTGTAAAAAACGGTCCGTTCGTCCGCCCGTGTGAAAGGTTTTTAATCCATAGGAAAATTTTAAAACATGTTCTATTTTTTTTCACCGACGGAAAACAAACCGATGGGGCCCACACACGATCGGTTTGTCCGATGAAAACGGTCCATCGGTCTGTTATTATCGGACAAGCCCATCGTGTGTACGCGGCTTTAGCCTTAGGCTTTGCACAATTACAAGAAGATGCAAGATTACAAGAACAATAGAAATGTTTCTGATTTTTTCCCTGTATTCTAATGTAAACTCCTCCAGGAAATCATGTTATTCAGCGATGTTAGATGTGCATTTCACTTTAGGTAGCCTGTTTCTGTTGTAGTGATGAGGGGAAAGGTGTGGCTGTCACAATTCATGAGCCTCCTGAAAGGACGGGGCTTGGTCTCGGCACTGATTGACATCTAGGCCTCCCAGAGCTGGCCACAGCCTCCCATCACAATACACTGGCAGGAGATTTTAGAACTCTCTCTGTTGCCTTTGACAACCTGTCTCTGTACAATTAAGAAGGACAACAGAACAACAAACACGGAGAGCACTACAAAGCTAGGAAGCCTGGATCATAAGGATCTAAAGAGGGAAACTGCACATTCGCACTCGCAGTGAGTTTTCTACAAAATGTGTTAACTTGACGCGTTAAAGAAATGAGGGAGAAAGTTTGGATGGGGCACAGCAGTGGGACTGAGGCAGGCCCTGTCACTGAGTGGGCTGAATTTAAATGCACAGTACAAAGGGGGCTTTAATTGCATGAATAGCGGGGATGCTTTGGTGGATTAAAAGACTATTAACTTTGTGATAATTAGCCAAGGGCTTCAGAAAAACTATTAACAAATTCTGAACTTTGATTATAATTTTCAAGAACATTTCTGGGATAGATTTTGAAGGGAAAACGTAAAATGTATTATATATACCGTCAGGGGGGCTATAATTTAATATGCTGTCATTTTTTTCACCAAGTTCTTCAGATGTGGGAAAAAGACAAAGCGTCACCCCACATTAGCTCAGCAATCAGCTCATCAACAATCAGCAATTTAAATAACCCCATGTGCGTTCTTTTTTGTTTTTATGTGCAGTGCTTACACCGCCGTTCACTTAAATGGGGTTGTAAAGGTTCATTTTTTATTTTGTAAATAGGTTAGTTTAACCACTTAAGACCCGGACCAATATGCAGGTAAAGGACCAGGCCACTTTTTGCGATTCAGCACTGCGTTCCTTTAACTGACAATTGCGTGAACATGCGACCTGGCTCCCAAACAAAATTGGCGTCCTTTTTTCCCCACAAATAGAGCTTTCTTTTGGTGGTATTTGATCACCTCTGCGGTTTTTATTTTTTGCGCTATAAACAAAAATAGAGCGACAATTTTGAAAAAAAAACAATATTTTTTACTTTTTGCTATAATAAATATCCCCCAAAAATATATAAAAAAACGTTTTTTTTCCTCAGTTTAGGCCGATACGTATTCTTCTACGTATTTTTGGTAAAAAAAATCACAATGAGTGTTTATCGATTGTTTTGCGCAAAATTTATAGCATTTACAAAAAAGGGGATAGTTTTATTGTATTTTTATTAATATTTTTTTTTTACTACCGTGTTTCCCCGAAAATAAGACCAACCCCGAAAATAAGACCTAGCGTTATTTTCCAGGAGGGCTGCAATATAAGCCCTACCCTGAAAATAAGCCCTAGTTTAAAATGTTTGTAACATCCTATAATCCACTCTATTACAGTAGTATATAATGTACAATGTGTGTGTGTTTCTGTAATATAATTGCAGGGAAGAGAGCTCTGGCGGGTCACAGAAGCACTGAACGAAGGTATTTGGCACAATTATATTACAGAAACACACACATTATACATTATATACTACTGTAATAGAGTGGATTATAGGATTTTACAAGCATTTTAACTCCGTTTACACTGGGGATTCCTGTCAGGCAAGGAGAGAGAGGGGGAGAAAAGACAGCACATTACATGGTAAGACCTACCCTTAAAATAAGCCCTACTGTGTCTTTTGTTGCCAAAATTAATATAAGACCCGGCCTTATTTTCGGGGAAACACGGTACTTATGGCGGCGATCAGCGATTTTTTTCGTGACTGCAACATTATGGCGGACACATCAGACAATTTTGACACATTTTTGGGACCATTGTCATTTTCACAGCAAAAAACGCTATAAAAATGCATGGTTTACTGCGAAAATGACAATTGCAGTTTGGGAGTTAACCACTAGGGGGCGCTGAAGGGGTTAAGTGTGACCTCATATGTGTTTCTAACTGTTGGGGGGCGGGGCTGGACCTGTGACGTCATTGATCGCCTTTCCCTATATCCGGGAACAGACGATCAATGACAGCGCCACTGTGAAGAAAGGGGAAGGTGTCTTTATACACAGCTCTCCCCGTTCTTCAGCTCCAGGGACCGATCGCGGGACTCCGGCGGCGATCGGGTCCCGCGGCCGCGGTCACGGAGCTTCGGACCGGGTCGTGGTCGCGCGCCGCGGGCGTGCACCCGCAACCCACGGCTGGGCATTAAACATGTGCCCAGCCGTGCCATTCTGCCGACGTATATAGGCGTTAGGCGGTCCTTAAGTGATTAAGCTAGTGCATTGTTGGTTCACTCACCTTTTCCTTCGATTTCCCTTCTAAATGTTTTTTTTCTTTGTCTGAATTTCTCACTTCCTGTTCCTCCTCAGTAAGCTTGCTCCCATCATCCATGGGGGTTAGTCAGCCAGAACAGCTTACTGAGGAGGAACAGGAAGTGATAAATTCAGACAAAGAAAAAAAACATAAGGGAAATCGAAGGAAAAGATAAGTGAACCAACAATGCACTAGCTTTTCATAGCTTACACGAAAAATATACTTTTTGTATATGGTTTCTTAGTGAACATACACAAAGCACACCTGCTGTTCCAGTATTTCAACAACATATGCTTGAATAATGTAGAACAATTAACAATTGATCCATTATGTGAATGGTCACAGGTAATCTACAGTGCTTGGTAATGTTGAGTACTTTGTGTGGTCTGGATTGTACGCTTATTATTGCTGTATGCTTAGCTTATCAATCAACATATACCTTCTATGTTTGCCAAGAATATATTCAGGTGGAAGCTCACAGGTGTGCAGCTCTGATTCCTGCCAAGCTCCCCAGACCCTCAGATCAGAGTACGAAGCCAAACAGACCGGTTGAAATATCTAAAGCCTCGTACACACGATCTGACTTTTCTGTGGATTTTTGTCCAAATGGGTGTTGGCCGTGAACTTGGTATGCATACAGAACTTTTTCAGCCAACATTCACCAAACCACGTGGTTTTTAAGCTCTTTACCGCCACCCTTTGGGCAACTTCTGCTATTGTTGTCTGATTGTTAGCATTGGTTCTGAGCATGCTCGTTTGAACTTTGTATTTTAGTCTGATGGACTTGTGTACACACGATCGGATGATTCTCCATCGGACATTTGTTGTCGAAAAGTTTGAAAGCATTCACAGCGAACATTTGTTCATTGAAAAAACGAAAACAATTGTCCGATGGAGCATACAGACGGTCGGATTGTCCGATAAAACACGTCCGTCGGACCGCTGTTGTCAAAAAGTTAGATCGTGTGTATGGGCCTTTAGTCTACTGGACTAGGTTTTACATTGACAACAGCAACGATATTCTCCTGCGCATTGGTGTGGTGGTGCAAATTAGAAGAGGACTTAGCGGTCGCAGGTGGATATTAATGCACAGCCTTCCTGCCCTCTTGGACTGGGGTTGTCCTCAGAACACTGTGGAAAATAGATAAAAACAGAGGGAGCACTGGCCTAGTGCAATATCCAACATAGATTTATTGAAGGTAAATAAAATGAAATATAACTAATCACAAGTGTAGGTAGTAAACTCACTCATCGAGCCGCTGCAAGTTGCTACAATCTACCAACTTTACCAAAGCCTCTAGCTCAGGGATATGCAATTAGCGGACCTCCAGCTGTTGCAGAACTACAATTCCCATGAGGCATAGCAAGACTCTGACAGCCACAAGCATGACACTCAGAGGCAGAGGCATGATGGGACTTGTAGTTTTGCAACAGCTGGAGGTCCGCTAATTGCATATCCCTGCGTCTAGCTCAAGGAGGACCTCACCAGGGTCCTTGTCAGCTGATGCGTTTTGAAGGTTACCCTTCATCAGAGCCAAATAACAACTGATTCAATAGATTTAGCTTATATCTACACTTTCAATCTACAGTGGGGATCGAAAGTTTGGGCACCCCAGGTCAAAATTTGTATTAATGTGCATAACGAAGCCAGGGAAAGATGGAAAAATCTCCAAAAGGCATCAAATTACAGATTAGACATTCTTATAATATGTCAAAAAAAGTTAGATTTTATTTCCATCATTTACACTTTCAAAATTACAGAAAACAAAAAAAAAAAGCATCTGCAAAAGTTTGGGTACCCTGCAGAGTTAATATCTTGTACTCCCCCCTTTGGCAAGTATCACAGCTTGTAAACGCTTTTTGTAGCCAGCCAAGAGTCTTTCAATTCTTGTTTGAGGTATCTTTGCCCATTCTTCCTTACAAAAGTCTTCCAGTTCTTTGAGATTTCTGAGCTGTCTGTCACGCACTGCTCTTTTAAGGTCTATCCATAGATTTTCAATTATGTTGAGGTCAGGAGATTGTGAAGGCCATGGCAAAACCTTCAGTTTACGCCTCTTGATGTAATCCCACGTGTATTTTGAGGTGTGTTTAGGATCATTATCCATTTGTAGAAGCTATCCTCTCTTTAACTTCAGCTTTTTCACAGATGGCATCAAGTTACCATCCAAAATTTGCTGAAATTTTATTGAATCCTTTTTTCCTTCTACTCGTGAAATGTTCCCTGTGTCACTGGCTGCAATACAACCCCAAAGCATGATTGGTCCACCCCCATGATTAATAGTCGGACAAAGGTTCTTTTCATTAAATTCTGTGCCCTTTCTTCTCCTAACGTACCTTTGCTCATTCCGGCCAAAAAGTTATATTTTAACCTCATCGGTCCACAGAACTTGTTTCCAAAATGCACCAGGCTTGTCTAGATGTTCATTTGCAAAGTTTAAACGCTGATTTTTGTGGTGAGGACGTAGAAGAGCTTTTCTTCTGATGACTCTTCCATGAAGATCATATTTGTACAAGTATCTCTTTATAGTGGAATAGTGTACCACAACTCCAGTGTCTGCCAGATCTTTCTGGAGGGATCGTGCAGTCAAACGTGGGTTTTGAATTGCTTTTCTCACAATCCTGCGAGCTGTTCTGTCTGATATTTTTCTTGGTCTTCCAGATCTTGCTTTAACTTTCACTGTTCCTGATGACTGACATTTCTTAATTACATTCCGAACAGAGGATATTGACATCTGAAAATGCTTTGCTATCTTCTTATAGCCTTCTCCAGCTTTGTGAGCGTCAACTATTTTCAGTTTCAGTTTTCTAGACAACTGCTTAGAAGAACCCATGGTGCTGATTGTTGGGGCAAGATCAGATGAGTCTGGGCATTTAAAACCTTTGAGATTGACATCACCTGGTCTTCCCAGATGATGATTGAGAACAATCCATGACACTGGCAGGTCTCAGCTTTGCAAAGGGGGCAGTGCATGCTATAAATTCTGCAGGGTGCCCAAACTTTTGCAGACACCATTTTTTTGTTTTCTGTAATTTTGAAAGTGTAAATGATGGAAATAAAATCTAACTTTTTTTGACATATAAGAATGTCTAATCTGTAATTTGATGTCTTTTGGAGATTTTTCCATCTTTCCTTAGCTTCGTTATGCACATTAATACAAATTTTTACTTGGGGTGCCCAAACTTTCGATCCCCACTGTAATTGCTGACCCTCCCACACCCTCCCATATTAAACTCTTCCCCCCTTTTTAATATGGGAGGAATCTTTGGTTCTCATGTTGTGGGAGGGTCAGCAATTACAGTAATACCTTGGTTTATGAGTAACGCGGTATACGAGCATTTTGAAAGATGAGCAGCATTTAAAAAAATAAATTGCCTTGATATACGAGCAGTAGTCTTACTGTAAAAACAAAAGAAATGCACTCACAATGTTAAGGAGTCTGGTGTTCATCCATGTAAAGCGGCTGTGTATATGTAAAGCTGTCGCAGACACCCAGAGACACTCCCAGCTGGGTGGGACTGGCGTAACGTGCATTCGGAGCACACGGAAGTGATGTCAACAGTTCCAGAGTGTCTCTCCGAGTTCTCCAGGAAGCGCTGGGAGCCACCATCACCACGGATCTCTAGCCACATATAGTGCTGTATACTGCACACTAGCGGCTTTACTATACATATGCACAGCATTTTTACGTGGATGAGCTAGACTCCTTAATATTGTGAGTGCATTTTTTTTACATTAAAACTGCGATTCTTCTTCTTTTTTTTTTTTCAACACAGAAGTACAGTACAGTATTCCTACTACAGTACTGCACAGTATTAATATGAACTTTTTCTCATATTTTGATCATTTTTATATGAATAAATGGTTGTGGCACGAATTATCTGAGTTTCCATTACATTATTTCTTATGGGAAAATTTGCTTTAATATAAGAGTGCTTTGGATTACAAGCATGCTTCTGGAACGAATTATGCTTGCAAACCAAGGTATTACTCTAGATTGAAAGTGTATATATAGGCTGTATGATCAGATGTTATTCGGCTCTGATGAAGACGGGTCACCTTCAAAACGTGTCAGCTGGCAGGGACCCTGGTGAGGTCCTAGTTGAGCTAGAGGCTTTGGCAAAGTTGGGAGATTTAGCAACTTGCAGTGTTTACTACCTACACCTGTGGGTAGTTATATTTTATTTTATTTATCTTCAATAAATCTATGTTTGGATAATGCAGGTTTGACATTGCACTGGCATGAATATTATATGCCACATTTGACATTGGTCTAACTGATGATTTCCATTTCCACCAGAGAGACGTTTGGACCATGGGCAGAACAGCACCTGCATAATGTGTGAGCTTGCTACTCTTCTGCATCCTGCATGTGTCAATATATATGTAATCTCACCCATTAAATTCTTATGCCACTGAACTTAAAGTGAAGTAAAGCGGAGTTCCACCCAAAAATTAAATTTCTGCTTTTCCGGTGTCACATTTGGCACCTTAGGGGGGAGAGGGGAGCAGATACCCGTCTAACACAGGTATATGCTCCTACTTCCGGTGATAGGTGGCCATGTCTTCCATCCCCCCGTCTTCTGTGAGACACACAGGTCCCAGAAGTCAGGGACCAGTAAGGACACACAGTGCGACTCTCGTATGTGCTGTAGGGAACCAGGCTGTGAAGCCGAAAGGCTTCACTTCCTGATTCCCTTACTGAAGATGGCAGGGCCTCCACCTGGGAGCCGAGGGACAGATTGGCTTCGGTTGAGGACATCGCAGGCACCCTGGACATATTTTAAAAATCAGCAGCTGCAGCATTTGACTTAAATTTTGTTTTTGAATAGGGACTAAACGTGTTGTGCAGCATAATTTAGATTGTGCTCTGTAGTCCAATAGGCCCAATGCTCTTGGGAACAGGAAGAAAGGGGAAAAAAATAAGAAACAACATAAAATAAACTATTTTCAATTCAGCAACCTGTAGAACTGGTGGAGAGTTCTCCCCCTAACATCTCTTTATTGTATATTCAGCATAACTGCATGGTGTGGCCCATCCTCAAATTGACTGATGAGTTGCTCCCTGCCTTAGGCAGCAGTTCAGTTTTTAAAGTAGGTTGTTTGATGATGGCCAGCATGCTGTTGTATTGGTCACAACACAAAAGCTTAGGATGCCCAATAGTTTAACTTGTGGAAATCAGGTTTGGGCATTTGCACCATGTGTCCATCTGGACCCCAGATGTTTATTGATCACTCCTGGGCCCTGCGACCAGATTTCTGGATGATGACTCTGTCTATGTATATGAATCTCCCCAGGCTCCAGCTATTCCTAATGTCCATGAACCTCTGCCAGACCGTAGTGGAGTTGTGGTTCCTGTAAAAATTAGAAACACAAAAGAAATCCCATATTTCTTCATCACACCAGTCTTGAAATTTCCAGTAAATCTCCCCCACCAGTTCAACTGGAGCGTAAAGAATATTCATACCTGTATTCTAGAACTACCTGATTGTGAACAATACTCTGTAGCCTAGAGAATCTGGGCAGCTTAGTTTTGTCCCCTCTCACTTGAGGGACATATGGATTCTCAGAATTCTTCGAAAAATTCCTTAAGACCTCTTTCTCAGCCAAGGCCCTTGCAGAGTGGGGAGGCCTCTGCCTCACATTCCCCATACACTCGTTTTAGGTGCAGTCCTTCAGGGCCCTGTAATGATGAACCATCCGAGTCCTGCTCTGCCAGGTCACTTGTGAGGGTGGGTTTTGCCTCCCTTCTCTCATTACTGCCCCCCCCCAAAACCATTCAGTCTGAGACCCCTAGGAAGATCTCATTAAGTCATCCCATCTTCACTAGGCTCTTGGACAAGTTTTGGGGACCCAAGGTCAGACTTTTTCCCCTTCTTCCCAAGCAGGCTCGCCTTTCTCCTTGGGAGCTTTCTTCCTTCTCTCCCTCGTATGACACTGGAATCACTGTTGCTGCTGGCTTTTTATAAGTTTTGTCAGAGTCTCACTTTTGTCAGTGGGTGCAGATACCTTCAGCTCTCTCCAGATTGCTCCTTGCCCATGGCCACAGGTGTAACTCCCTGACTTCAGTTCCGGCCCTGATGTCAGGTTGGCTCTCTCCTGCTGCACAGTGTTAAAGTTGTTCAATGCGGCACAATGCACTCCAGCTGGCTGTCCATAATTCCAATATCCAGCAGTATCTAGTGCTCCAGTCAACAGCATAGGTGGTGGGCGGCAAAGCACTTGGCAGTAAATCCAGAAGGTGTTCACCACAATAGTACCCATATGCCTTGACCAACGCTGTTGACTTTATCAAACAAATTAATTCTCTGTTTGTAGACTTCCTCTGGGCCCATAGGATACCCAGACTTCAACAATGCCTCCTAACATTACCTAACTTTCATGGTGGCATTGCAGTACTTGATACAGATATACTACCAGCAAGCAGCCTACCTGGGGAGACTCCTTGCTTGGTGCAGACACTCTGACGTTAAGCCATGGCGGCAGATTCAACAGTCGCAGAGCGACGTCCCCTACGACCAGCGGCTTTATGCTTTGGGGATCTCCCCTCCACCCATAAAATGCACACCAACGGTACTTCATAAAGATTTCCCCTCTGTGTCTGACAAATGTTGGAGATGCCAGGAGGATAGAGGGACTTACAACTATTGATCATGCCCAAAACTGGACCACTTCTGGGTAGAAGTGTAAAAAATCTTGCAAAAACTTCCTCATTGTAATCTCCCGGGGAACCGGCCGAAAAATTTGTGCTATGGCATCTGCCACCAAATCGAGCATTGATCCGAGATGGAAAGACCCACACCCCCCCTCTATTTCACTGTGGCTCATGAAAGTCGAAGAATTGAACAAGGTGGTAGACCTGGTACTATATGCTCAAAACAAACATGAGACCTATTCTAAAACCTGGATCTACTGGAACATGTTCACATTCTTTGACGAGGGCATAGCCTTTTTTGGATCCTGCACTCGATAATCCAATACAGTAAAACCTTGTGTAGCGCCTGTGTACTTATCAGTACAGGTGCTATGTTAAATTTAGTGGGATGAGAGACTTACTTGCTCTCATCCATGTTGATTCATTTAAATTTTGTCTGTCGCCAGCCCTGAACTGTCCTGTGGGTCATTCTGTGCTTCAGAGATGCCGTTTCATCTCTGGATGGCAGGTGGCACCAGAGGGGTTCGGGCGGAGCCGCTTCTCCCCAGCAGTCAATTAGAGGAGTTTTCCCTCACGGAGCATGCTGAGGAGGGGTATTTCTGTGGCGGAGGCCATTGCTCGGGGTTCTTCGCGGGTTCCTGGTTCCAGGTGCGGCACCCACCTATAGGGTGTGCGCACATCACGGGCCCCGGCGATATGGCCTACCAGGCCGGGGCGCATGTGCTACGTGGAGTTCCTGACTCTGGGCCCTCATGGCCCGGAGCAACTGATGCTGCAAAGGGACCCCAGTGATTGACTGGGTTCCCCATCCCTCACCAAGAAGATCCCAAGCGAGTTGTGCTGTTCGATAGGGAGTCGGTCTGAGGTGAACCCGGAGGCAGGTGATCCAACAGGGCTTAGACGAACCATTGGGGATCTGAGTGGCCGGACACTGACAGGTTGTATGCTGCAAACTGTCAGTCGGTGACTCAAGGACAAGAAGTCCACCAGAGGGAGATTCAGGCTGATCATCAACGGGGAGGATTCGCTCTACCATTCACACTCTTGATGCACTGGGCCTGTGGCAGGGGTCCCTTACCAATTCTAAAATCCAATCGAGCCGGGTCTGTGGCAGAGACCCGTTTCTCCCCAGAAAGCTCTAAGTGACGCTCTGGCTGGCAGGCATGTGAGAGGGGTCTGTCCAGGGGCACTTTACCCACTCCGGCTGGAGTGGAAACGTGACAAGTGAAATTGGAGGCAGGAGGCAGGACTGCTTCTTCTATCCATAGCCTGAATCTGCAAAGTTTATTCTCCTTTCGCCAACCTGTACTATCTACCTCAAGTTGACTGTTGGTCATGTTGGACCAGAAATAAAGCATTGAAAACGTCAACCAACAGTTTGGACATTCCGTTACTGCTCTCACCACCATCACTACTCCTAGACACATCATGGAGGTAACTTAAATACGCCGATCCCAAATCTAACCAGCGCTACACTTGGATTGCAAGCATAATTCGTTCCGGAAACATGCTTGTAATCCAAAGCGAATTTTCCCATAAGAAATAGTGGAAACTCAGATGATTCGTTCCACAACCATTTATTCATTCATTCATTAAGGCCTTCAGTTTATAGTCCACATAAAATGATTATAGCAACGTGACAGGTTGTGTAACCATAAAATCTCAAATGGCAAAAGGAGGGAGGGGCCAATAGAGGTAGTGAGAGACCTGAGAAGAGGAGTATCGGGGCTGCTCTGTGCAAAACCATATCACAGAGCAGGTAAGTATAATATGTTTGTTTATTAAAAAAAAAAAAAACAAGACTTTACAATCACTTTAAAAGTTAGGGTTTAAAGATTAGGGGTTCATTTATTTATTTTTTATTTACCTATTGTTTGTTTATGTATTTGTTTTGTTAGGTTAGGGATTAAGGCTAGGGGTTAATTTTAGGGTTAGGGTTTAGGAATAGGGATTAATATTAGTGTTAAGGGGTAGGATTTAATGTTAGGGTTAGGGGTTAGGATTATGGTTAGAGTTTAGGGTTAGGGGTTAATATTAGGGTTAAGGTTTGGGGTTAGGGTTTTCTAATCTATTTTATTTACGTATATTTATTATTTGTTTATTTGTATTTATTTATTTATTTTCATTTAATTATTGCATTTGAGCAGAAAATGCTCAAAAATGCATGGAAAAAAAGCACTAAAATGCTCAAATATGCTTGAATCAGGCATTTCCATGCATTTCTCTAAAATGCTTAAAATGCACCAATCTGCCCAATGCGAGCTACAAAAAAAGCCCCAAAACTTTTTTGAGCTTCAAGTGACTTAGTGGAGGTGTGAACTAGCTCCATTGAGAATAATAGATTTTGTTTCTCCAGCGTTTTGGATCTTCATCAAGCTGCAAAACCCTGAGGTGTGAATGGGGCCTAACTGAACTGTATATCCACATACGGTGTCAATCCGAAAAAGCCTCTGGCCCATTTGCAGCTCTGTGCCTCATTAGACTATGAACTCCTGAAGTAAAAGGTGCTTACCTGACTGGTAATATGACTCTCTTAAATTCTTTATACATCACTGACCATAAATAAGTATGCAGGTCAGAATAAATTAATTTTTTGGTTGTATTTTTTTTGGTCAGCTACCCAAAGTTTAAAACAAGAAGCTCAGCATGGATGCCAGTCATATAGCATTTTCAAAAGTAGAGCTCAGCAGTGACAGGTTCCTTGTTTCTCTAATGAGGGGTTTCCTTTAAAAAATTGTATTATATTACGTTTGGTAGAGTGAATGATCGAGAGTCTAGTTCATATTATATTTATAAAATCTGATAAAGATCTTTAAAAGATAAGATATTTATTTATAAGAGTAACAAAACATAGCCAACATGTTTCGGGAGCCAATCCACCTTCATCAGGACTTGTGCAGGTGTGGCCTTGAATAAGAGAGCAGTTATCCTGAAGCAGGTTTTTCTAGATGGTTTAAATTCTTGCTCTTGTCTAAGCCCGGAAAGCAGCCTTTTAACTAAAAAATTTGTAGATCTAATTACCTAAACAACTTAATCCAGAGCTCCACCAACTTATCATTTAAAATATTTTCAGTGTTGATTAAGGTAATTTTTTTCTTTTTCAGGTCCTACCAGTTGACTGTCAGAGGATGTTTGCCCGTAATCGTTCCCCACCTGGATCCTCCGTACCCCGTCTGCCTGTTATAGAGCATCCATTGTCCCGCCTAGGAGACCCAGAAACCTTGTCTCTCAGAGGGTTCTCCAGACCAGGAGATGAACAGCATGAAGAAGAACTATTCCCTAGAAGGAACCTGCAGACAGCCTCTTCCTCCTACAGCGACAGGAGCCTGACCCCACTGAAGCATCATGTGCCACAAGGTGTGCCGGTCACCCTCTCCTCTGAGCCAAACAAGACCAGACTACCTATATTTGGTAAGTTTGGAAATACATAATATAAACTCTGCAGAATCCAGAATATTACCTAAATACTTCACAAACTGTTGTGTTAAAGCTGTGGTGAGAGATCATTACCACTTGCTTTTAATTTGCCTTCCCTGATTCCCCCACCCCCTCATTAATATGCATGGGACATGGGCGTTGTCATTGGCCCTCCTGATCACGTGATGGCTGTGTCCAATCACGATAGTACTGATACTTTTTTTTAGTACTCGCCGATACCAATTACCGGTACCTACCACAACTGTTTTGTTTACACTTCAGCTGTCAACAGTGGTACAAAGCATTGAAAAGTTATTTAAAAATGAAATTATTTATTTTTACATTTTGCGCTTTTTTGAATGAAAAACGTATAAAGTAATATTAAAGGTGTACAAATAATATTAAATGTTGTTCATAAACATTGTCCTGATTTTATTTATTTATTTTTGACCGTTCTAGTTGAAAGGGACTTTATTTACGCTTCAGCTGTCAACAGGGTAACCCCACTGACAGCTGAATCGGTTGTTAAGGACATGGCGGCCCCGCTGCTTAAAAACAATAATTGCCGGATTTCCTATTTTTTTTTACATTTTAGCTGTCAGTGGGGGAATCCCACTGTCAGCTGAAAGATCCAAGCCTGAAAGTAAGGGTTTCAGCCAGTATCGGAGCATTTGCCCGAGTACTGACACTTGTGCAAATGCTTAGTATCGGTGCAACCCTAGTTAACAGGGGGAACAAGATTGAACGTTTAGATTTGGTCAAGGTGTGATAAGATGCTGAGAGCCCAAGAGAATTTGGGGCAAGTCATTTACCAGATCTGATTACTTTCTTTGAATAAAGTACTTGGCCCCCCACACTTAGGGTGACCACATTTCCAAACTACCATTCAGGGACACCCCCCTTCCCAAAAATTAGCTTCTGCTGTAACGAATCACAGCACAGTGATTGGACACAAAAGGCGGGATTTATGATTTCTCCAATCACAAGCAGGGGGGCGGGGATTGTGCTCCTCCAGGCATTCCCGGCCAGGACAAGTACTGTCAGTGAGTAAAGTGGTGATGTGGTGGCCATTTTTGGCGGCATTCGTTTGGCTGGGGGGGGGTGGCTGTTTCAGTTTCATTCCGGGACACTCTATTGTCCTGGAATGAATGTGCCCGGGACAGACCTGCAAAATGTGGGACTGTCCCGGGCAATCCGGGACACATGGTCACCCTACCCACACTGCATAAGATCTGGAGAAAGATATATGGCAGTTTGCCATCTGCAGCTAGTAGATGAGTATTGAGCCTTTTAGCTTTGTGAGGTTCTGGGCATGACAACAGAGGAAGCATGTGAAGCCAATAAATAATGAGAGACACGAGTACCAGAATGTCAGATTCACAGGCAGTAGGTTTAGGGATTTGGAATGAAAAAGTCATATAAATAGATTTGACTTTTATGCTGACAGTAAGCAGAAATGTGGGTAAAAATTCAGAATTGATCATGAGGAGAAAAGATTGAGAGAAGTGAAAAGGATTGAGTGAAAATGGAGCCACAGTTGGTATATGGTAAGATAGGTTGAGGAGATGTGTATCTGAATTGCAAATCATATACTGTATACAAAATAATCAAATTGTTAAAATGTTTTTGTCAGCCAATAAAGTGAAAGGCTTTTAATTATTGCTGGCTTTGCAGTCTATCACCCAAGCCATCAACAGTAGTAAACTGTATGAAAATAGCCTGGAAATTACATTTCACCAGGTCAAGGGTCATGATGTTCATGTGCCGGGTTTCACTACAAACAGTATGTAAGCACTAAACGCTGTCTGTGTCACCTGTGACAAAAAGTATTTTGGGAACTAATAATGCAGGATAGACACTTTGGTAATAGCATGGCATTTTTACATACAAAGTGATTGGCCACCATGATACATGATAAATTACTGTTAGACGGTACACAAGTGAAAATTATCTATTAGAACTTTGGGACGATTCTGTGACCATTTTTTAATTTTTTTTTTTTTATTGAACTTTTATATATAAAACTTGAGCTGTCATCCAGACAACAACCAATCAAATCATTTAGTTCATTTTCCTGTGTAGGCTGGAAAATAAAAGCTAACTTCTGGTTTGTAGGTCTATATTACTATTTTCATTAGAGAGCCCCACAGTGCATTAAAAAAATATTGTCAAATATTGGTAATAACGGTATTACCGTACATTATACAATCAAATACCACAATTTAAAGCTGTATTAAACCCAAAAGCAAACTTTTATTATATTGCAGCTTACAAATTCATCTAAAAGTGGCTGTAAAGGCAGAGGGTTTTTCATCTTAATGCAGTCTATGCATTAAGATAAAAAACCTGTTTGTAGAAGCCCCCCTCAGCCCCCCCTGATATTTACCTGAGCCGCATTTTGATCCAGCGATGTGCATGAGTGCCTCGGGCGTCTGAGTCTCTCTCTCCTGATAGACTGAGACACAGCAGTGGCGCCAGTGGTGGCTGGTGCTCAAAGTTTTTTTTGGGGGGGGGGGGGGGGGGCAACCAAAATGAAAGATTCTAAAAAAAAAACATCAATTGCAGCCTCACTGTGCTCATCAATTGCAGCCTCGCTGTGCTCATCATTTGCAGCCTCGCTGTGCTCATCAATTGCAGCCTCGCTGTCCTCAGCAATTGCAGCCTCGCTGCGCTCATCAATTTCAGCCTCGCTGCACTCATCAATTGCAGCCTCGCTGTGCTGATCAATTGCAGCCTCACTGTGCCATCAATTGCAGCCTCGCTGTGCCATCAATTGCAGCCTCACTGTTCCATCAATTGCAGTCACTGTGCCATCAATTGCAGCCACTGTGCCATCAAATGGCGCTACTATGTGCCCATCAAATGCCGCCACTATGTACCCATCAAATGCCGCCACTATGTGCCCATCAAACGCAGCCACTGTGCCCATCAAACGCAGCCACTGTGCCCATCAAACACAGCCACTGATGGACGCACTGCCACTGAGTGGCACCATTGGCTCCCACTGCTGTCCATTAAAGCCAGTTAGCCAATCAGGAGACTCGTGGAATGGTGCCAAACTTCAGTACTTAAAAATCTCCATAGGCGACGTTTTACATTTTTTTTTACAGATTACATGTTTAGAGTTACAGAGGAGGTCTAGTGCTAAAATGATTGCTCTAACGATCGTGGCGTATGTAACCTGTGTGTATCTGGCTCTGATACTAACCAGTGCCTCACCAGCCACTGATTTCACCGCATGTCCCTGTGTTATATACATATACAGTATGCACAAGTGTTTTGCCTTTCATTTCTATTGTAAACGAAATGGGTTGGTTTACAAGGTAAGGGTTCACATATACTTTAAACTTACACTAACTAATGGCAGATATGGACAGAGTTAATTATTGTACAGGACAGGAGTGTGTCGTTGATGCTACGTCATAAGGGTTACACAAAATAGAATGATGGTTGGTCTGTTCAGGCCCAGCCATCATATTTTATCATTATATCGCCCACGAGGAGCTAGATTTTACCTTTGCGGTTTGGGGTGGGGGTTGTGAAGTGCTAAAGTGCTAAAAACCTGGTTCAACTGCATTCTTTTACCACCCTCCAACCGCAAGTCTAAACACGCCGTAAGGGTTGAGTTGCTGCAGTTTCTTACTCCTCTGACACAGCCACTCTTTCTTAGCTACTATGTTTGTAAGTTTCTGCTTGAGTTATTGAGTTCTATAAACAGGCTTTTTTAGTGGAATACAAAGCATGTGAATATGAAATGGAGTTTAAAACTTTACTTGCCGGTTCACAGGAATAATACAATATATCTTTTTGATTACTCTTTTAGTCCGATATATACTGTATCTATATAATTAACAAGTTCCCTTGTAGCAAGTAACAGACAGTCAGCTCCTGTTTCTGTCATGACAGCTTTTCTTTGAAGTCTAGCAATGTTGATTATTGTCCATGACTCCCTCTAGTGGATGAATAGATAATGTCTGCACAATGCTAATGTTAATATACCAAGGAGCATGTTCTATGAATAAAACAAGGTATTGTAAAGGAAAAAAAGTTTTGTTGTTGACTGATTTAGTCAGTTTGTATTGTAGAAAAATGAGCAAGGCTACCAAGGCAACCAGCTTATAAAAACAACCATTTACTTTGTGTTTTCGGGACATAAGTCAAGTATGGTAATGCAAATTGTGGGCGAATTGAAGTAGAAGCAGCATAGATGTGACCTGAGTAATTTAAATGCATTAATGTAGGAATATTATAACCCGTCTTAACTGTCATGCAAAATAAGTGTAGGCGCTGTGTAATCTCTTTAATCAGAACAAATAAACTAATACAAAATCATGAATCTCAAATCCTTCTTTTTGTCAGTACAGTAGAGCTAGAGGTGGGTTATATTGGTAGGACATTAGTAATTAACAATAATCAACATAGTGATTAACAGGGGAAAAAATCTGTACAACTCTTTATCATATGTGTGAGTATTCTGAGCTACACGTAAGCAACAAACAGAACTAGAGTTCAATTTGTCTTGGGGAAAAAACAAATGCAGTTAGGTATTAATATATATGCGTAAAAAATAAAGAATTACTTGTAACTAGAAATTAGTTTGACATCTTCGGGTTTTATTTGCTAAGACTGGAGAGTGCAAAATCAGGTAACCAATCAACTTTTAACTTGTTTAAATAAGCTTTGATAGTAAAGCTATGTTCGCACTTTACCCTGCGACTTCACTTCTGACTTCCATGGGACTTCAAGTGGTTGTAAACCCTTAAAAAAAAAAAAAAAACCTGCAAGACAAAGTCATAATGAGCATAGTATAGCATAATGCATAGCATACTAGCTCATTATGTATTACTTACCTCAGATCAAAGCCCCCGCAGCTGTCCTCGACCCCCCCCCCCCTCCGGCCGCGGACATCTCTCCCGGAGCTTACTTCTGGGTATCTCGGCTCCTGCGCTGCGATTAGCCGGAGCCACGATGGCATCACTTCCGCACATGCGCGTGGGAGCCGCCGGTAACGGCACATCTAACTGAAGCAATAGCACAACGTGCCATTGCTTCAGTGCGCATATGCCGATCACTTTGGCACATGCAGACACAGGGGGATATCTCCTAAACTGTGCAGGTTTAGGAGATATCCAGGGTAGCTACAGGTAAGCCTTAATATAGGCTTACCTGTAGCATATGTAGCATAAAGTTGTTATAATGGGTTTACAACCACTTTCAATGGACGGGATCTGATTTTGATCCAACTTTAAAATGATTGCAACTAGTCCTTTGACCAATCAAAACCCTTCCTTTGTTTCTGGAATGGATGAAACCTCAGAACAAATTTATAAAAAAAAAATATGGTATGAGCCCCCCAAAAATCCATACCAGACCCTTATCCGAGGATGCAGCCCAGCAGGGCAGGAAAGGTTGTGACACAGCGGCGGGAGCCAGCGGCGGAGGAGTGTATTCTTTTATTGTCAGCGGCAGAGGAAGAAGACATTGGTGGAAGAACCAGAGAAAGAAGACATCAGCGAAGGAAGCAGAGAAAGAAGACATTGGTGGAGGAACCGGAGAAAGAAGACATTGGTGGAGGAACCGGAGAAAGAAGACATTGGTGGAGGAACCAGAGAAAGAAGACATCGGCGAAGGAAGCAGAGAAAGAAGACATTGGTGGAGGAACCAGAGAAAGACATTGGTGGAGGAACCGGAGAAAGAAGACATTGGTGGAGGAAACAGAGAAATAAGACATTGTGATTGCGGTGGGGTTTCTCCTCAAAACCAATACTAGACTGAAGGGTCTGGTATGGTCTTGTGAGGGACCCCACTCCATTTACAAGAAAAATTTGGCATGGGGTTCCCCTTAAAGATCTTCAGAGCATGGTCGGATCGGTAAAGATGATGATCCGACTTGGATGCGACTTCCATTCAAATCAATGGGCTGAATTCGAGCCCAAGTCAGACCAAATTAGTGCAGGAATCTTTTTCATACTCGGACTGACACCAGTCAGGCCAGTTAATATGGCTCTTATAGGGAACCATTGATTTTGACATGCGACTTCTCGAAGTTGGAGTGCATGTCGGACCAGTGTGAATTGGTCCTAAAACCTGGAAGCTGATTGGTTTTTATGCACAGCTGCACCGGATTTTTCATTCTCCAGTTTTAGTAAATCAACACCCTAATGTGACTGTCTTTTGTTTGATGTTTATTGATTACCTTGGTTCAGAGAGTATTGTAGTATTGTTTGAGATAGACGCTAGACCAGGAACTGATAACCATGGGTCCCAAGGTTTTCTAAACTTATGAGGGCAACCCCTATGCTAAAAAAAAAAAAACTATTTATTTCCTGGAAAGGGTAAAATTAACTTGCGTTCTCAAGGAGGATAGCCACTTTTGGGCAATTATTTTATATGTCAAGAACAGCAGCCTGATGATGAGGACATACTGTATATTTCAAGTAAGCCCAAAAGAAATATACATGGATTTAAAGGGTTTAAAACCTGAAATACATTAGTGTATAATGTGTATAATATTTCATCGGTACCTTTTGGAGTTTGGCGCACCACCACAACATGTGTATCAGATCAGCAGGACAAGCATTACATTTAGGGCCAACATGAGTCTCTCTTGGTGCCACTGGAACAGTTTTTGGGGGGTATGACAAGTTTTGTAATGAATGAGCATATACTATGTAACTGAATGAAATACTGTAATTTACTTTACCAGTACTACTGACATACTAGAATTGAGACTTATGCCTCGTACACACGACCGGCATTCCAGACGGGAAAAGATCGGTTGGAAATCCTGGGGGGAAAACCGAAAGCCTGCTCTGTAACTTTTCCCCCGTACACACGAGAGGTTTTCCCATAGGGAAAACTCCAATGAGAGCTTGGGTCGGGAATCCAGGCAGTGTGTATGCTCCATTGCAGTTTTTCCCATGGGAAAACTGCCAGGAAAAAGTCCGCCAGGAAACCGGCATGAAAAAATAGAGCTGGTTCTCTTTTTTTTTTTTTGTCCGGCGGTTTTTGGGCAGTTTTCCCTTTGGAAAAACTGTGAGGCCCCGTACACACGACAGAGGAACTCGACGTGCTTGGCACGTCGAGTTCCTCGTCGAGTTTTGGGATGAAGCCGCCGAGGAGCTCGGCGGGCCGCCTTCTCCCATAGAACAACGCGGACAACGAGAAAATAGAGAACATGTTCTCTATTTTCTCGTCAAGTTCCTCGGCGGCTCCATCGAGCCAAAACTGTACAGACGACAGAGTTTCTCGGCAGAATCCGGGTTTTGACCGAGTTTCTCGGTGAATTCTGCCGAGAAACTCTGTCGTGTGTACGAGGCCTGAGGAGCATACACACGGCCGGGATTCCCTGCCAAAAGCTCTCCTTGCAGTTTTCCCGTCGGGGGAAACGATGCATAAGAATATACTACCCTATATTGCACAATCTAGGCACTAATAATATGTTATATATTACACTACACATTGCTAATGTGGCACATTTTCAGGTACTGGATAATTACATGTTACCGGCTGTAACATTATGCGCATCGTAACTTATCATTAAAAAGCTGGGTGTAGGGCTGTGAAAAGACATACCACCTAGCAGTGTATACTGTTTCATCTCAAATTCTACCAGCGCTTTAAAATCCGTATGAATAGAATCTAAAGGTTAATTTACTACTGCATGCAGTATTTTCCATTTTGTGTGCTGTTTTCTTGGGTTTTTTTTTAGGTTTTATTTCATAGATCAATTTGTTAAAATTATAAATTCTGCTGTGTTTTGTATTCAAAAATCAAAAATAGCGCCTGCATAGTGCCTGTAAAGAGCCTCTCCTCTCACTCCAATGCGTCTGTCACTCGCATTGACAGACGCGATTAGAGGGAAGGCGATCGGCTGTTCTCCTGACAAGGGGGTCTGCGCTGCTTAATTATCAGTGCAGACCCAACAAGAATGCCCATCAGGGATGTCCACCCATGACCTCCATCAGCACCCATGTGCCAGTCAGTGCCCATTATAGATGAAAATCAGTGCCCATCGGTAATGCCTGCCAGTGCCTCCTCATCAGTGCTGCCTATCAGTGTCACCTATAAGTGCCCATCAGTGCCGCCTATCAATGCCCATCAGTGCCACCTATCAGTGACCATCAGTGTCGCCTATCATTGCTGCATATTAGTGCCTCATCATCAGTGCCACCTTATCAGTGCCACCTCATCAGTGCCCATCAGTGCAGCCTCATCAGTGCCCATCAGTGAAGGAGAAAACGTACTTATTTACAAAATGTTATAACAGAAACAAAGAAACTTAAATTTTTTCAATTTTTTATTTGTTTAGCAAAAAATAAAAACCCCAGCGGTGATCAAATACCACCAAAAGAAAGCTCTATTTGTGGGAACATAATCATAAAAAATGTAGTTTGGGTACAGTGTTGCATGACTGCTCAATTGTCATTTAAAATGCGACAGCGCTGAAAGCTGAAAACTGGCCTGGGCAGGAAGGGGGGAAGTGTCCTGTATTGAAGTGGTTAAAGTGATATTAAACAGAGAAGTGTTAATTCCCATAAATCATATTTATCATGGTACTGTATTATTTTACCATCCCCTTCACCTTCTAGCGATGCTCTATCCATCTCTGCCTTTCAGAACACCGGGCACCTGAATTACAGCGACGGGGGTGTTTTTTTGAAGCACCTGATTAGATCCAGAGTCTAATAGGCTTCAAACTAGGGTGGGCTTGAATATTCGCTGTTGCAACACTGATCCTCCTCCCGGCCAATCGGGAAGCAGGTCTGACACCCATCACCTGATTGGCTGGCTGAAAGGACAGGTGATTCCATTGGATGCCTAGGATGAGGGGAGGAGCAGCGAGGAGGAGGGAGGAGAAGACACAGAAGCCGCTACCTGATGCCCTAATCCCCACCGCTCCTTGATGTCCGACGCTGCCTGATCCCCCACGCTGCCCGCTGCCTAAATGGGGTAAGTGGACTGACCGGCAGACAGTGAGTGGAGGGGAGGGCTTTCAGGTGCCGCGGGGGGGGGGGGGATTATTTGTTTGCCGCCCCCCAAACAAAAACACACAAGCTGCCACTGTCTTTTACTCTACTGATGTATTCCCTCTACAATGTGAGTCTGTGTCTGGCAGGCCTGATTGGTGCTGTGCCGATCATAAGACAAAAAAAAGATCTGTTTAAGAAGAGCAATTCAAATTAAATTATAAATATCTAATAACTGTTTTACAGCTCCTTATAAATCTATATTGAACATTAAATGTGTATTTTTTTTTTTGTGCACCAATATGGTGTAGGCGGAGTCAGAGATGACTGACACTAGCTTTCATTTTGTTCAGACAGCATCTGCATCCAAGGCTCTTTTTTTTACAGATATTAGCAGTTACATTTGATATATTTAATGCTGATTTATGATTTATATTAAAACAAAGATTTTTTTATGAGTTTCTTAGTGAATGTAATCAATCAGCATAATATATCTCGCCCCATAGTGTTTATTAACCACTTAACCACCAGCCGCCGTCATATAACGGCGGCAAGGTGGTTGCTTAACTGGGGGTTGCCGTTAATTAACGGCGCCCCGCAGAAGCAGCAATGCGCGCCGCCTCGGGCGCGCACACAGAAGATTCTGTGCGCACCGGGTCTATGAGACCCGGCGCTACACAGATCAGGGAAATTGACCAGTAACAGTGGTCTTTTTCCATGTGATCGCGCCGTCCAATGACGGCGCGATCACAATGTAAACACAACAAGGTCAGAGAAAGTTTATCTCCTCTCCTCTCCTCACACAGTATCAGCGAGAGAGAAGAGGAGATAAACTGTGAGTTTTGCAAGCCATACCAGTGCCCCATAGTGCCCATCTGTGCCCATATTGCCCCATAGTGCCAAATCTGTGCCCATATTGCCACATCAGTGCCAAATCTGTGCCCATAGTGCCACATCAGTGCCACATCTGTGCCTAAAGTGCCACATCAGTGCCACATCTGTGTCCATAGTGCCACATCTGTGCCCAGTAGTGCCACATCTGTGCCACCTGTGCCACACCAGAGCCGCACCAGTGTCACCGAAGCCACACCAGTGTCACCAGAGCCGCACCAGTGCCACCAGAGCCACAACAGTCCTATACCAGTGCCAAAACAGTGCCGTACCAGTGCTGCCTGTGCCCACCAGTGCCGCCTGCGCCCACCAGTGCCGTCTGCGCCCACCAGTGCCGCCTGCGCCCACCAGTGCCGCCTGCGCCCACCAGTGCCACCAGGGCCGCCTGTGCCCACCAGTGCCGCCTGTGCCCACCAGTGCTGCCTGTGCCCACCAGTGCTGCCTGTGCCCACCAGAGCCACCTGTGCCCACCAGAGCCACACCCGTGCCACTACAGTGCACATAAGTGCCGCCTTCTGCTAATCAGTGCACACCAGAGCCACCAGAGCCACCTGTGCCCACCAGAGCCACCTGTGCCCACCAGAGCCACCTGTGCCCACCAGAGCCACACCCGTGCCACTAAAGTGCACATAAGTGCCGCCTTCTGCTAATCATTGCACACCAGAGCCCCACCAGAGCCACCAGAGCCACCTGTGCCCACCAGAGCCACCTGTGCCCACCAGAGCCACCTGTGCCCACCAGAGCCACCTGTGCCCACCAGAGCCACACCCGTGCCACTACAGTGCACATAAGTGCCGCCTTCTGCTAATCAGTGCACACCAGAGCCCCACCAGAGCCACCAGAGCCACCTGTGCCCACCAGAGCCACCTGTGCCCACCAGAGCCACCTGTGCCCACCAGAGCCACACCCGTGCCATAACAGTGCACATAAGTGCCCACCTGTGTCCATCAGTGCCACCACAGTTCTCTGCAGTACAGCCTCACCAGCCACCAGTATGGCAAAAAAAATCTTTACCGGTGAGCAGGCCGTACATCTTCTACTTGCCATGAGCGATGAGAGCAGCGAGGAGTCTCTGTCCGATTCGGATTCGGCCTATGAACCCGTTATAGACAGTGGGTCGGATTCAGAATCTGAAGAGGAACGTGGGCCCAGGAAAAGAAGGGGTGCTGGCGTGGAGAAGCGGCCTACTCCCAGACGCGCAGGGCCGTCCACCTCAAGCGATGTGCCGTCCGCCTCAAGCGATGTGCCGTCCGCCTCAAGCGGTGTGCCGTCCGCCTCAAGCGCTGTGCCGTCCGCCTCAAGCGCTGTGCCGTCCGCCTCAAGCGCTGTGCCGTCCGCCTCAAGCGCTGTGCCACTGCAACAAAGGGGCCATGCCAGCCTTCCCTATGGCCTTCAAAACCACCTGTGGCTTCCCCCTAATTCCGGAGCAGCAAATATCCCCCCTTTCACTGCCCAGCCAGGTGTCCAGGTGAACACCGAAAACTTTTCAATGCTTAATTTTTTTAATTTACTTTTCACCGAAGATTTGCTATCCTTCATTGTGGCCCAGTGCAATCTCTACGCACAACAGTACATAAGAAGTAACCCTGGTTCCAGATATGCCCGCCCCTTTGAGTGGAGAGAACTAACCGTGGACGAATTTAAAATGTTCTTAGGCCTAACCTTTACTATGGCACTTTCAAAAAAAAAACAATTGTACTCCTACTGGTCCACCAAACCCATTCACCACATGCCACTCTTCTCCTCCCTTATGCCAAGATCCCGATATTTAATAATTATGCGGTTCCTCCACTTTAACGATAACGCCCAGTGCCCTCCCCGAAATGACCCTGCTTTTGACAAGCTATATAAAATTAGGCCACTTCTAAATTTTTTCGCTCAACGATTTCCCCAATTATATACCCCTGAACAGAACATATCTGTGGACGAGTCCCTTGTCAAATTCTCAGGCAGGCTGGGCATCAAGCAGTTCATCCCCAGCAAAAGGGCCGGATATGGGGTCAAAATGTACAAGCTTTGCGACAGAGCCACAGGGTACCTCTACTCATTCATGGTGTATGAAGGGAAGGACTCCCAACTGCATCCCCCTGAATGTCCAGAGTATATGGGAGTCAGCGGAAAAGTGGTCTGGAATCTGATGTATCCACTCTTTGGAAAGGGATACCACCTTTATGTGGATAATTTCTACACCAGCTTGCCCCTGTTTCGCTGTCTTTACCTTCGGAATACCCCAGCATGTGGCACAATAAGACCCAACAGGAAAGGCTTCCCGCAAAAACTGGTGGATCAAAAGCTCAGACGAGGGGAGTCTGCAGCATTGAGGAACCAGGAGATATTGGCTGTCAGGTGGAGGGACAAACGGAACGTCCACATGCTTACATCAATCCACGACGACACCTGCGTGGAAGTCCCCCAAAGAACCGGCCCAATCCAAAAACCAAAGTGCATCTATGACTATAATTTGTTCATGGGGGGAGTGGACTTCAATGACCAGATGATAGAACCCTACCTGCCCACAAGAAAATCCCGCCACTGGTACAAGAAAGTGTCCATTTATTTTTTTAGTTTGGCCTTTTATAACTCCTATGTAATCTACAAAAAGTCATCAGAGAACCCCGTATCATATCTGGACTATCAAGAAGAAGTCATCACCGCCCTTTTGTACCCTGAAAACCCACCGGAAAATATTCGCTCTGATTCTGTGAGCAGACTCCACGAGCGTCACTTTCCTGAGAAAACCCCCTCCCCTGAAACAGGCCACAGAAATCAGAAGAGTTGCCGGGTGTGCTCCAGAAGAGGAATTCGAAAAGACACTGTGTATTACTGTCCCGATTGTCCTTCCCAACCAGGCCTCTGTATTGGAACATGTTTCCGCCGTTACCATACGTTTCTTCATTATTAGGGACGTATGGTAAACGCAATTCTAATTTCCTGTAATTTCCCCCCACACCCCTTATGCCACTGCACTCATACCTCTGCCTTCTCCGGAATCGACCATGGCCTGTTATACGACCACTCTTTTGCCTAACCCTAAACATACCTCTGCCTTCTCTGGAACTGACCCTGGCTTGTTATACGACCACTCTTTTGCCTAACCCTAAACTGTACCTACATCTGCCTGCTCTGGAACTGACCCTGGACTGTTTGACCACGTTTTTTGCCTGCCCCTTGGATTGATCTTTTACCCTGCTATACTAGTGGGAACACAGGGGTCTCACATATGTGAGGGGCTCCAGAATTGTTTTTCTGGATGAAAAAACAAATTTTTTAGTTTTCTCATTCCCGGATTAGGGTCTGGTTGCCCGGAGGCTTCAAAGAGATTTGGGTGGGAGAAGCCTCTACCCCTGTCCCCATTCCCCTACCCATGGCCCGCTACTTGGACCATGTTCCTACCAGGACGAATATTTTGCCTGACTATGGACAATATTCCTGCCTGCTGCCTGCTGCCTGGACAATTCCATTCACTGTCGCTGACCAGTGACCACGTCCCTGCCTGCTGCCTGGATCGGGGCTCTCCTTCTGTGGACAATTGCACTACTAAAACCACAGGTAATCTTCTTTTTTTTTTTACCCATTACTCAGCAGAATGTATTTTAGGGTGTAATTCTTGGTATGTACATGCTGTGTTAGAAATATGAAGGCCCTTCAAAAATGTGATAGATTGTAAGGAAATTGGATGTGTAATTTATGTCCCTAGAACACCTGATGGTGCTTCTTGGATGTTGGGCCTCTGTATGTGGCCACGCTGTGTAAAAGTCTCACACATGTGGTATCGCCATACTCAGGAGGAGCAGCAGAATATATTTTGGGGTGTAATTTTTTCTATGTACATGCTATGTGTTGGAAATATCCTATAAATGGACAACTTTCTGTAAAAAAAAATGCGTTTTTATTTTTTTCCACATTTTCCAAGAACATCTGGAAAAAAATGAACTGTTCAAAAGACTCATTATGCCTCATAGATTATACGTTGGGGTGTTAGCTTTCCAAAATGGGGTCACTTTGTGGGCGTTTCCATTGTCCTGGTGCTCCAGGGCCTTCAAAAGTGTAATAGGTGGTTGAGAGATTAGATGTGTAATTTATGCTCCTAGAATGCTTGAAGTTGCTACTTCGGTGTTGGGCCTCTGTATGTGGCCACGCTGTGTAAAAGTCTCACACATGTGGTATCGCCATACTCAGGTGGAGCAGCAGAATATTTTTTGGGGTGTAATTTTTTCTATGTACATGCTATGTGTTGGAAATATCCTATAAATGGACAACTTTCTGTAAAAAAAAATGCGTTTTTATTTTTTTCCACATTTTCCAAGAACATCTGGAAAAAAATGAACTGTTCAAAAGACTCACTATGCCTCATAGATTATACGTTGGGGTGTTAGCTTTCCAAAATGGGGTCACTTTGTGGGCGTTTCTATTGTCCTGGTGCTCCAGGGCCTTCAAAAGTGTAATAGGTGGTTGAGCGATTAGATGTGTAATTTATGCTCCTAGAATGCTTGAAGTTGCTACTTCGGTGTTGGGCCTCTGTATGTGGCCACGCTGTGTAAAAGTCTCACACATGTGGTATCGCCATACTCAGGAGGAGCAGCAGAATATATTTTGGGGTGTAATTTTTTCTATGTACATGCTATGTGTTGGAAATATCCTATAAATGGACAACTTTCTGTAAAAAAAAATGCGTTTTTATTTTTTTTCCACATTTTCCAAGAACATCTGGAAAAAAATGAACTGTTCAAAAGACTCATTATGCCTCATAGATTATACGTTGGGGTGTTAGCTTTCCAAAATGGGGTCACTTTGTGGGCGTTTCTATTGTCCTGGTGCTCCAGGGCCTTCAAAAGTGTAATAGGTGGTTGAGAGATTAGATGTGTAATTTATGCTCCTAGAATGCTTGAAGTTGCTACTTCGGTGTTGGGCCTCTGTATGTGGCCACGCTGTGTAAAAGTCTCACACATGTGGTATCGCCATACTCAGGAGGAGCAGCAGAATATATTTTGGGGTGTCATTTGTGGAATATACATGCCATGTGAGAGAAATAACCTGTTATAATGACAATATTGGTATGAAAAAAAAAAAAAAAAATCTTAATTTTGCAAAGAATTGTGGGAACAAATGACAACTTCAAAAAACTAACTATGACTCTTACTAACTACCTTGGAATGTCTACTTTCCAAAAAGGGGTCATTTGGGGGGTATTTGTACTTTATTGGCTTGTTAGGGTCTCAAGAAATGAGAGAAGCTGTCAGTACTTCAGGTGTGATCAAATTGTTCAATTTTCAGAAATTGGTACCATAGCTTGTAGACCCTATAACTTTCACCCAGACTAAATAATATCCAAATTTTTTTTTTTTTTTTACCAAAAATATGTAGCAGTATGCATTTTAGGCCAAATGTATGAGGAAAAATTACTTTTTTACAAAATGATATGATAGAAATGAAGAAAAATTCATTTTTTTACAAAATTTTCGTTCTTTTTTCATTAATAGCGAAAAAAAAAAAAAACGCAGAGGTGATCAAATACCACCAAAAGAAAGCTCTATTTGTGGGAAAAAAAGGACAAAAATTTCATTTGGTTACAATGTTGTATGACTGAGTTATTGTCATTCAAAACGTGAGAGCACCAAAAGCTGAAAATTGGTCTGGTTATTAAGGGTGTTTAAGTGCCCAGTTGTCAAGTGGTTAATAGGAGGACATGGAGGAGGGACGGGGTGGAAGAAGAGTGTAATTTACCTCTGTGTATATGTCCACATGTGTGCCTCTAAGGAAAGAATGAAGAGCTTAGAGGGGAACTGAAATTGAGCATGCTCCATAGAGGACACCAATTGGTCTACACAGTCTCAACCTGCAGTGGGGACACAGAGAAGATGGGAGGGACAGCTGAAGGCAGGCTCAACCAGTCATATTTTACAAAAAACATGCTTCAGTGGCTTTGTGTGTATGAACATGTAATGAGAGTTTTTCATAGTCTGGTTTTAATGACACTTTAACCCCCTCAGCGGTATTCCCGAGTCTGGCTCAGGGTGGAGCGGTAACCCAGAGTCAGACTCAGGATCGCCTTGCAGTGTCCACAGGCAGGGAATTACTTACCTTGTCCCTGGATCCTGCGATGCCTCCCTGTTGTGTGATCGAGCTGTCTCCTCGCTCGATTCACACAGTGGCCGTGTGCCGCCGAGCTCCGTTCCCTGCGACGTTACGACGCACGGGGGCGGAGATCGGCGCCAAATTCAAAAAAGTAAATACACACAATACATACAGTATAATGTAATCTTATAGATTACAGTACTGTATGAAAAAAAATACACACCCCCCTTGTCCCTAGTGGTCTGCCCAGTGTCCTGCATGTACTTTTATATAATAAAAACTGTTCTTTCTCCCTGCAAACTGTAGATTGTCCATAGCAACCAAAAGTGTCCCTTTATGTCAAAAGTGGTTGTAGAGCAGCTAGAAAACAGCGATAATAAATTATAATCACTTGCAGAATTGAGCGATAGCGATTTGTGGGGAAATTCGTCATCAAACAATAAAAGTAATGACAGCGACAATTCTGCAACTGAGCAAATTTCAGGGTTTTTGATTTGATTACATTATTGAATATTTAAAATTATAATTACATTATTATTTGTGATAATTTTTTATAGTTATTTATTATATTATAATTTATGATTTTGTTTTTCAAACTTTATCATACCCGGGATGTCTACTAGACTCTTGTTTGGACAGATTTAAGTGAGTTATTCCTAATGCTGCGTACACATGACCGTTTTTCAGGTTGTAAAAAATGACGTTTTTAATGGTCTAGAAAAAACGTTTTTTTTAACTCGATCGTTAAAACGGTCTTGCCTACACCCGATAGTGAAAAAAAATTGCTCTAGCAAAGCGCGGTAACGTACAACACGTACAACGGCACTATAAAGGGGAAGTTCCATTCGGATGGCGCCACCCTTGGGGCTGCTTTTGCTAATT
Source organism: Rana temporaria (assembly GCF_905171775.1). Taxonomy (NCBI): domain Eukaryota; kingdom Metazoa; phylum Chordata; class Amphibia; order Anura; family Ranidae; genus Rana; species Rana temporaria. The sequence continues at coordinate 561,863,566 of NC_053489.1, read as the reverse complement.
TTGTGTTAGTAAAAGACGATTCACGCTTTATAGTCTGTTACAGCGTGATAAATGTGCTTACTCCATTACAAACGCTAGTTTTACCAGAACGAGCGCTCCCATCTCATAACTTGCTTTTGAGCATGCGCGTGTTTTTCACGTCGTCAAAGCTCACACACGACCATTTTTACGACGTTGAAAAATTAGAGCATATTCTAAATTTTTAATGGCCATTTTTTACATCGTGAAAAATGCTCTGGAGCCCACACAAACGGTCGTGTGTACGCGGCATCAGAATTACAGGCCTACAATATAAAACACCACATTTCCATGCAAAAAAATTGTACCGCTTTCAGCACCTAAAATCTGAAATAATCATACCGCCAGGAAGGTTAAATTACAATATGCAGTGTGTAGCAATTGTATATGCTAAAACATTTTTTTAATTTGCCCTGTTTTTTTATGAAAGCGGAGTTACCCTTTAAGTCCTGCCTATGCATTTGGGACATACATGTATTATTACATACGCAAAATGTATTTGTTATACTCTTTTCATGATAATAAACAGTAAGTCACATTGAGCACTTGATGTGTGACCAGATAATGACATGTAAAAAGTTGAATATTAACCCTTTCATGACTAAGCTATTTCTGACATTTGGTGTTTACAAGTTAAAATCTGTATTTTTTGCTAGAAAATTACTTAGAACTCGCAAACATTATATATAATTTTTTTAGCAGAGAATCTAGAGAATAAAATGGCGATTGTTACAATATTTTATGTCACAAGGTATTTGTGCAGTGGTGTTTTAAACGCAACTTTTTTGGAAAAAATAATTTCATGAATTAAAAAAAAAATTAAAAGTAAAGGTAGCCCAATTTTTTTATATAATGTAAAAGATGATGTTATGCTGAGTAAATAGATACCAAACATGTCATGCTTTTATAATTGCACGTACTCGTGGAATGGTGACAAACTACGGTACCTAAAAATCTTCATAGGAGAATTTTTTAACGGTTACCAGGTTAGAGTTACAGAGGAGGTCTATGGCTAGAATTATTGCTCTCGCTCTGACAATTGCGGCGATACCTTACATGTGTAATTTAAACACTGTTTACATATGCGGGCGCGACTTTCGTATGCGTTTTCTTTGCTGCACGAGCTCGCGGGGACAGGGGCGATTTAAATTTTTTTTTTAAATCTTAGTTATTTTATAAATTTTTACAATATAAAATTGTGTTTCTAAAAAACAAAATTTTTTTTGATCACTTATTGCTGTCACAAGGAATCCCTCCTTTGCACTTCAAAGTATTCAGATCGCTGAGAACGGCGATTCTGAATACTGTGTATTTTTTTAAATCCGGGACCATTGGCAGCCGAGTAACCTGGAAGTGACGTCATGACGTCGCTTCTGTGTTTACATTGAAGAGACTGAATCAAAGCCGTTCGCAGGTTCGATTCAGTATCTGTCTAGGGGCCGGAGATGGCACATCGTGGATCGGGTCTCCCGGTGGGAAGGGAGGCCCGGTAAGATCGGCGGAGGCGGCGGGAGGAGGGGGATATCCCTTCCCGCTCTTCCAGGATAAAAACACAGCGGCTTTTAGCCGCATCGGTTGTTATCACTGGAAAGCCGATCTCCAGCTCTAAAAAATTATACCGGGATGATGCCTGCAGCTGCAGGCATCATCCCAGAATAACCCCCCAAAGGCAAGGACGCATATCTGCATACGCTCCGCGGCAGGGGGATAATCAAGGCACTGGAGAAAGCTAAATAACTATGTATATAAAAGCAGAGGCAAAAAAGTAATAATAACTCATATGTGTGAAAACCAATAAATGTTTTCCTTCCATGTTCATTTGCAGGTCAGAAGGCAGGCATTGCTAGTCGAGCTGAGAGCAGAGCGAGTACCGCCAGCAGTAGGTCCAGCCTTGTGTCCCGACCTGGAACCCAGCTAAGACTTGAAGTGGATGAGGTAAAAATATAACGGTCGTTTTTTTTTAAACTCCCTTTTTGGCTTTTCAGCAGAAGAATAACATCACATCGGTAGCAGGTTACATTCATGGTCAATTCACTCACATATAACTGTCACTTTGGTGTTAAGGAATGTCTACAATTATAGCTGTGATTGACAAAGGGTATTTTTTAATATTCGGTGCATAATAGAGCTGCACGATTCTGGCCAAAATGAGAATCACGATTTTTTTGCTTAAAGCGGGAGTTCACCCAATTAGTTTTTTTTTTCTCTTTTCCCCTTAGATGGATGCTCGTTTGTCTAGGGGAATCGGCTATTTGTTTTAAAATATGAGCCGTACTTACCGTTTTCGAGATGCATCTTCTCCGTCGGCTTCCGGGTATGGGTCTTCGGGAGCGGGCGTTCCTTCTTGATTGACAGTCTTCCGAGAGGCTTCCGACGGTCGCATCCATCGCGTCACTCGTAGCCGAAAGAAGCCGAACGTCGGTGCGGCTCTATACTGCGCCTGCGCACCGACATTCGGCTTCTTTCGGAAAATCGTGACGCGATGGATGCGACCGTCGGAAGCCTCTCGGAAGACTGTCAATCAAGAAGGAACGCCCAGTCCCGCAGCCCATACCCGGAAGCGGCGGAGAAGATGCATCTCGTAAACGGTAAGTACAGGTCATATTTTAAAACAACTAGCCGATTCCCCTAGACAAAACGAGCATGAAGCTAAGGGGAAAATGTGTTCTCTATGGGTGAACCTCCGCTTTTAAAATAAAGATCACGATTTTCGCTGCGTAAAATCTGTCACATTATACAAAAAAATTTAGGCTAACTTTACTGATTCTTTTTTTTTTATTATTCATTAAAGTAATTTTTTCCCGAAAAATTGCATTTGAAAGACCGCTGCGCAAATACAGTGCAATATAAAATATTGCAACAACCACCCTTTTATCCTCTAGGGTCTCCACTAAAAAAAATATACTGTGTTTCCCCGAAAATAAGCCTGGGTCTTATATTAAATTTGGCAACAAAAGACACAGTAGGGCTTATTACATTACCATGTAATGCGCTGTCTTCTTTACCCTCTCTCTCCCTGCCTGGCAGGAATCCCCAGTGTGAACTGAGTTAAAATGCTTATAAAATCCTATAATCACTCTATTACAGTATTATATAGTGCCAAATACCTTTGTTATAGCGCCGCTCTGCGCTTCTGTGAACCGCTTGAGCTCTCTTCCCCGCAATTATATTACAGAAACACACACATTGTACAATATTTACTACTATAATAGAGTGGGTTGTAAGATTTTACAAGCATTTTAAACCAGGGCTTATTTTCGGGGTAGGGCTTATATTGCAGCCCACTTGGAAAATAACGCTAGGTCTTATTTTCGGGGTAGGTCTTATTTTTGGGGAAACACGGTATATAATGTTTGGAGGTTCTAAGTAATTTTCTTGCAAAAAAAAAATGTTTTAAACTTGAAACCAACAAATGTCAGAAAAAGGTTTGGTGTTTAAGTGGTTAAACTTTCCTAATTTACACACTGAAGTCTATTCCTTTGATGTAAAAGACAAATTGTTACAATGTTTAGACCTAGTTCCACTGATAAAGAATGTTGTGATACTTGGGCAGTGGATTTTACAGCTGTGGCTTCAGCAGAGCAGAGAGAATTCTCTGCATAGAAAGATCTGGAAACTTGTCAAGATCACAATGGGAAAAAAATTGCGATAACGAGTCTTGACGATTAATTGTGCAGCTCTAGTGTATAAAAAAAAGTTATATCTGCTAGGGTGTATGGCACATCAGGATGGCTGCTTGTTCCTTTATAGCTGGGGTCTCCAAACTGCGGCCCTGGTGCCGGATGCGGCCCTTTGCTTGCCTTCGTCTGGCCCTTGGGGCACTATTCCAGCCACTGACACCAACAATGGGGAATCATTCTTGTTGCTAAAGCCACCAATAGGGCACTATTTATCCAACTGACACTATCCAAAGGGTACAATTCCTTCTACTGACACCAACAATGGGGCACTAGTCCTCCCACTGACACCAAAAATATGGTATTGTTTACTCCCACTGGACATTTTCTACTCCCAGTGGCCCTAGTCCGGCCCTCCTAAAGTTTGAAGGACTGTAAACTGTTTGGAGACCCCTGCTTTATAGTCAAAATGTTTCTTCTTGCAAGATAGTACAGCTTACGCCATACTCTCAGCCTGCTGTGGATATGACAGTTGTGGCTCAGATACATGGAAGCGAAGGAGCTATCTCTACACACAAAAAGACAAAACAAATAGGAGGAAAAACTTACTCAAAATACTACCATAAACTTTATTATTAAATGAATAAATACTCCTCCATAATGTACATTTGCTACTAATAATCATCATCCTTGTCTTGGCTTCATTACCTTGAAAGTCACTGATCTGGAATAACCATGGACCAGAATTACAGGCCTGGAGCATGAACCTTTAAAAAAAAAAAAAAAACTGTCAGCAATGGTAGCTTTTACATTTTTATTTTTTTTTGCCCCTTTTGCCCTGGTTCACATTGGTACAATTTGACATGCAATTTGACATTTCAAATCACATGTCAAATCGGCGGCAATTGCTGGCAATGACACTAACCTAATCGGTGTGACGCTGCATATGCCGCACCGATTTCAAAAAGTAGTCTCTGTACTCCTTTTTGCGATTTCAGGCTGCGATTTACATTGACATCTGTGTACAGATGTCTCGGAACTCTCTCCCGAAATCGGGACTGACAAGCGGGAGCGAAATTGTGCGAGTTCAGCTGAACTGACCCGGCTTTATTCCCGTAGTCCAGTGTGAACCTGGGCGGAGAGCATTGGACTGGAACGCAGACCGTTCCCTATTCCATTATCACACTTTTCTCTTTTGTAATTCATGGTGAAAACATTTTTGTGTTGAGGAAATTAGTGCATACGTACATAAGTTATAGAATTATTTGTGTTATATGAGATGTTTAGAATATGAGATCCCAAAATCTGCGGTCCTAGAGGTAACACAGAAAAAGTGGCCCACATTTCAAGCATTATAGTTATACCCCCCCCCCCCCCCCCCCGTTTCGCATGGTAAATTTTGAAACATATTTTATGTAGTTTTTATCTTGTACTAACTTTTTACTTACGTTTCTAAAACCACATGATTGTGTGTTGCAGTTGGAGTATGTATTACGTGAGAAGATGAAGTCTGGTGGCTATTTCAGTCTCAGGAAACTGTTTAAAAACAATGATCCAGAGGACAAAGGACAAGTAAGCAGGTTAGTGGGTTTCTAACTAAATAAGCATGCGTGTAATTAGAAATCAAAAATCACAAAATCAGCTGTTGTACAAAACACACACCATCACTTTATGTGATGAAAAAATGGACATTTTCTGTGAAGTAAAAAACTACATTTTTTAAACTTCAATTTTCAAAAACGACGTTGCCTACACACCATCGTTTTTTCACAATGCTCTAGCAAAGCGAGGTTACGTTCACCACGTTTTTCCATTGAAGCTCGCTTCATAACTAGCTTCTGGGCATGCGCGGGTGTAAAAACGTCGTATTAAACGTCGTTTTTTGCTACACACGGTCAATTTCTGTGAAGTAAAAAACAACGTTTTGAAAAACGACACATAAAATTGAAGCATGCTTCAATTTTTTTTGGTCGTTTTTCACAAGACATAAAACGACGTTTTCCCCCACACACGGTCATTTAAAGTGACGTTTTTAAAAACTTATTTTTTTTTATCACATAAAGTGATGGTGTGTACGCGGCATCAGTACCATACACGTAGCAATTTTACTCAGGAACTCTGCTGCAGCATGATTGTATATTGATGATCACTGTAAATGTTCCCTGTTACTTTGGAAGTCAGTATCAATGTTACACTGGTCCATTGGTTCAATGTTACAGTCAGTGTCAATGCCCCCATTATATTAATGTGGATGTAAACCCTCACATATACCCAGTGAAGTGAATATTAGAAGTGGGCAATAAACAGTGCATATAAGCATTAACTGCAATGTAAACAAATAATACTATAACTAGTCTAGAGTGTATTCTAGGAGAATGGCTGGGATATGGTGCTATGTCCCCCGAGAGGTTCCGCTTAGCATAAGCAATAGGTGAAGGTCCCTGAGTAGCAGCTGTAAAGTGACAGTCTTTAGTCCTAACTCTTCAGCTGGCTATCATTGGGGCCCAGTTGTACCCTTGATGCACATGAGAATAGTCCAAGTCAAGCCTGCAGGCAGCAATAAGGCTACTAGATGTCTTTGCAGTCAGTTCCTAAAGGAGAATATAGTAAATCCCCACTGCAACAGCTCACTAGTCCTAGAGATATTGCAGATAACCATTTGGTAACACACAGAGATTAGTCCACTCTGCTGTGCACCCAGGTAACTCTGGCTGTTGACACACCTGGACTCAGCGCTCCAGATCCTGCTAATGCTGCCGTTATCCAAAATTGGTGGTGCACACTACACAGCGATGTGCACTCTCTGGGCTCCCTCATGGCAAGTGGAAACTGTGTCCACTACAGCCTAAGAAAATACAGCTCTTTCCCCTCCTCCTGGCAATCTCCCTCTTGGAAATGCCGTTCAAAAACTCTTGATTACAGTAGAGTGTCTCTCTCTCTTCTGGACTACAGTTCCCACAGTGTAGTGCTGACAGTCTCGTGCTTTTGAAGTCTTCCTGCTCAGCAGCTCCCTCCTCTTGCTAATATAGCTTTTAACTAGTTCAGCACCAGCAAGGCAGCAGCTACATAGAGAAGATGCAGCCAGTGTTTCTCTCACTCTCTATTCTTAGCCAAGCACCCGACTATATGTAAAAGAATGTGAGGAAACCAGCAGCTGCAACATGTAATCCAAGCACACCACTCGTGTTAAACAAGTAATTCGAATTGCTTGAGTCCATATTACAGCTATCATATGTCATTGCTATCTTATACCTTACAGAGATGTTCTGCTCATGATGTTAACAAAATTCCTTGGAAGAATTTTAAGCTCCAGACAATATCAGCAACTTCTTTTAAGGTATGTAACTATAAACCAAATATTACATATCTTACTTCTTTTTTTAATATGTTAATTAACTGATACAACTATCTTTTTCCCACACTAATTTGTTTTAATATTTTACTTTAAATCTTTAGTTTTAGCTATATTTTAAAATAATTGTACTGTATTTGAGGTAAAATAAACCGAGATGCACATCATAACACCAATACTATGGGCTAGATTCAGGTACAGTTACGCCGGCGTATCAGTAGATACGCCGTCGTAACTCTGAATCTACGCCGTCGTAACTCTGAATCTACACCGTCGTAACTCTGAATCTACGCCATCGTAAATTTAGGCATATTCTGGAAACCAGATACGCTTAAATTAGGCAAAGATACGAGCGGCGTAAGTCTCCTACGCCGTCGTATCTTAGGATGCATATTTACGCTGGCTGCTAGGTGGCGCTTCCGTTGAGTTCGGCGCAGAAACGTACGTGCGCCCGGCGCATTTTTTTACGTCGTTTACGTAAGGCTTTTTCCGGCGTAAAGTTAGTCGAACAAATAGCTGGCCTAGCCAATGTTAAGTATGGCCGTCGTTCCCGCGTCGAAATTTGAAAATTTTACGTCGTTTGCGTAAGTCGTCCGTGAATGGGGCTGGACGTCATTTACGTTCACGTCGAAACCAATACGTCCTTGCGGCGTACTTTGGAGCAATGCACACAGGGATATGTCCACGGACGGCGCATGCGCCGTTCGTGAACAACGTCAATCACGTGTGAAGCATGGGCATAATAATGCACGGGTCACGAGTCATTTACATAAAACACGCCCCCCTGTTCCACATTTGAATTAGGCGCGCTTAGGCCGGCCCATTTACGCTACGCCGCCGTTACTTAGGAGGCAAGTGCTTTGTGAATACAGCACTTGCCTCTCTGACTTATGGCGGCGTAGCGTATATGCGGTACGCTACGCCGCCACAAAATTACGCCGACATACCTGAATCTAGCCCCATATCTTATGGGTATCTATAGAATGGTCATTTTTCAGCCAAAGCAGATATTTCTGGCAACATGTCTTCTTCTACCACCGAAAGCTTTATAGGTAAATAATCTCACCAGTGAATCCAGGTCCTCACAGCTAATCTAAATTTCACCTGTTGTTAGTCTTAAATTGGTATTAAACCCAAAACCAAAAATGTTATGTATTGATGTTTACCAAACATTATATGTGGTGACTGCATTTGTTTTCTTATTTTAGCTTGTTTCCACCCAGTTTTCACCTGGTGATCTTGCCAGTTACACAGCTCCTGTATTAGAGTGCCCCCCACTCTGGATGAAGGAGCACAGGGGGCACCAATGGATGGCAGCATTGTCAGAGGCTCTCCTGACAGGGGGGTGGGGTGTCTGCGCTGGTAATCAGTGCATCGATTTTCAGTGCAGACCCTTCAGGGATGCCCACAAGTGCCAACCCTTGCCCACCAGGGATGACAATCAGTGCCCAATTCTGATGTGCCAATCAGTGCCCACTAGGGATGGCAATCAGTGCCTATCAGTAATGCATATCAGTGTCTCCTCATCAGTGCTGCCTATCAGTGCCCATCAGTGCTGCCCATCATTGCCCAAGTCTCAAATCCCCTGGCCTAGTCTTTTATTTGGTATATATAACAATAATAATTATTACAATTTCAAAAAATATGTGCAAGCTAAAATTCTTTATTTATTTATTCCACATCGGACAAAGTATAAATTCATGTCAACTGTTAAAATATTAATGGAAGTCATTTTAGTCACGATTAAAAAGTATTTCTCTCCAGTGAGCTTTTTGGTGTAGTTTGCATTTTCTACCACTAGATGGTAGTGGTTCCTCTGGGTAAAGGCAAATCATTTTTTTTAGTTTTGTTTTTTTTGGATAAAGAGATGGATAGAACTTTATCAGGCTTTATTGCTGGCTGTGCCCCCGTTAGGGAGATTTACCCTCCATGTTTGTCCTCTTTGCCATTATCATTGTAAAAGAAAGTAAAATAAATCCTAAATGTAATAGAGGGGAAATCTTCCAATGGGGACACTAGTTCTGGTGACCTGGGGGGGCCTCAATGGATTCCCTTAATTTGCAGGGATTTCCTCTCACTTACAGTTTTGGCTATAAACAGGAAGTGAAGGGAAATCTCCCCAATGGGACAAGATGTGAATAAAAAAACTGACAGTGGTTATACCCTCCCTTACTCTATCCAAAATGGTAAAAAGATTTGCCTATAGTTCTACTTTAAATATAACTAAAGGCAACACTTTTTTTTTGTTAGTTCTGAATAGAGTGGAGGTTAGAACACCTAAGTTGATGGCAATGCATTTATTTAAAAAAATATATATTTTTATTTAAATGTAATAACTTATAACAAAACTATTACCCTTACTTACAGATTTGACCACTAGGTGGTGATAAAGACTATTTGTCTAACCTACTGACAAATTAACTAAAGACAAAACGTTTTCTTTAGTTTTGGATAGAGTGGATAGGTATTAAAGCAAGCCTCTGCCAATCTACCTCATGTAAGCACTGCATTTCTAAATGCACAATTGGATCTTTATTATATTTGTTGTGCATACGTGCCCTGCTATTACCGTATATATTCGAGTATAAGCCAAGTTTTTCAGCTGAAAATGCCCCCCCTGGCTTATACGCGATTCACCTTTTTGTGCCTGATCTCCCGGATTTTGGAGACCCGGTACCAACCGGCCATAGGTTACCTGGACTCAAATCTTTGCACACATGTAACCCCACTCTTCCTCTAAAAAGGCGAAAATTTGTTATCCAGGGGACCTACGGCCGGGGAGCACCGATTTTTCAAAGCTGGGCACCACTTCCAAAGACTCCCATGTTAAACGGTAATTTCTTCGGTGACTTTGGGGACCTGGTACTGGCCGGTCGTAGGTCCCCTGGACCTGGAACTTGGCACACATGTAGCCCCATTTCTCCTCTACAAGTGTGCAAAGCTTGTTGTCTGGGGGACCTATGACTGGGGAGCACCGATTTTTCAATGCCGGGCACCCCTTCCATAGACTCCCATGTTAAACGTCAGTCTAGTCATGGACACAGTGAGGCATGGGCATATTGAGGCATGGACACAGTAAGGCATGGGCACAGTGAAGCATGGGCACAGTGAGGCATGGGCACAGTGAGGCATGGACACAGTGAGGCATGGACACAGTGAGGCATGGGCACAGTGAGGCATGGGCACAGTGAGGCATGGGCACAGTGAGGCATGGACACAGTGAGGAATGGACACAGTGAGGCATGGACAGGGTAAAGCATGGGCATAATAATGCATGGGAACAGTGAGGCATGGGTTCAGTGAGACATGGGTTCAGTGAGGCATGGGCACAATGAGGCATGGGCACAGTGAGGCATGGATACAGTGAGGCATGGACACAATGAGGCATGGGCTCAGTGAGGCATGGACACAGTGAGGCATGAACACAGTGAGGCATGGGCACAGTGAGGAATGGACACAGTGAGGCATGGACACAGTGAGGCATGGGCACAGTGAGGAATGGACACAGTGAGGCATGGACACAGTGAGGCATGGACACAGTGAGGCATGGACACAGTGAGGCATGGACACAGTGAGGCATGGGCACAATGAGGCATGGGCACAGTGAGGCATGGGCACAGTGAGGCATGGACACAGTGAGGCATGGGCACAGTGAGACATGGACACAGTGAGGCATGGACACAGTGAGGCATGGACACAGTGAGGCATGGGCACAGTGAGGCATGGGCACAGTGAGGCATGCACATGGACACAGTGAGGCACAGTGAGGCATGCAGATGGACACCCTAGGCTTATACTCGAGTCCATACGTTTTCCTATTTTTTTTGTGCTAAAATTAGGTGCCTCGGCTTATATTCGGGTCAGCTTATACTCGAGTATATACTAAGCACAGTAATAGGAAAGGTAAAGGGAAACTTGTATCACCTGACCCCCTCTATGACAGTTACTAAGAAAATCAACATACTGTATACTTATGCGATTACTGTACCAGAGATGAGCAACTCTTTTTTTTTTACATCCTTGCACACAATTGGCTATTCAGAACGAACATAGCTTTATAAAAAACTAAGAAACATTCTCTACACTGTTGGTAAATCCACCACATTTACATTTTTGATTTCAGCTTAGGTTGAGCGCCCGGCACATTGGGGCTGGTTTATTTAAACATGTGCCAAAGAATAAATGAATTTCTGTGCCCTAGTGTGCGTAAATATTTTAAACACTTTGGGGGTTGATTCATGAAGGCAACAGAAGGCACCAGAGACCGCTTACTGTACACACAAATAGATGCAGCTTAGTGAATTTATTAGGTGCTAGCAAAATCCTTTCCCTTGGCAAATGAATGGGATTTGAAAGTGAACATTGTTCACCTTGTTCACTAAGGTAAGTGAACATTTACATTGCTAAGGTGACAGTCTCCAGGTATGGATATTTAATACATAGTTACCTTGCTCCAGCTTGGACCAATGAACTCTGTATATACCATACTTGGCTAATGCCCCTGGAAGCTGGAAATCACTGAAACGGACACTGCTATTCCAGTAATCTCCACGTGCTTCTATATCCTGTGCTGAGGGGCTGGCCTGCTCCATTCTGAACACAGGAGGTCAGCCACTCGGCACTGGCGCTATTTAGAGAATGCTTTGCATAAAAGTGTTCTCTGATTGGACACGATGGAAAGGCGGGATTGTGATGTCACGCTATCCAACTCAGCCAGTCAAGGAACACTTTGCTTTCAATCAGAAAATGCACAACATCCTCTGAATGGCACCTGTGCTGAGTGGCTGACCTCCTATGTTCAAAATGCAGCAAGCCAGACGCTTAACACGAGACCGGGAAGCTAGTGGAGATCACTGGAAGAGCAGATTCTACTTCAGTGATTGACAGCTGGGGATCAGCTAGGTATGGTATATACATTGTTACATTGGTCCAGGCTGCAACAATGTTACTATGTATAAAACATCCATACCTGGAATTCCTTCTTTAAAAAAGAACTCCAGGAACTGTATTGCTTTTAAAAATATGCTGGCTTAAAAGGGGTTAGAGCGGGGTTCCAACCACAATTAGCATTTTTTATGTCCTTTCATCATGCATTTTTATAATATAAATCCGGCCACTTACTATTTTACAATCCGCCGCCGATCCGCATAGTTATTCAAAAAAGATAGTTTATAAAACTATGTCCACAACGTTGTCATTTTGCTTGTGGGCATTGTGGAGCCCACAAGCACTTCCTGGAAGTCTTGGATGGGGAGTGATAATTGGGTAGCGCACTGCATCCTGGGAAATGATGACACACATTTCCCAGGAGCATTAGAGGGAGATGATGTCAGAATCCTAGGTGATTCCAAAGGCAGATTTTGTGGGACCGCATAGCAACAGGCATTTCCAGATGACATTTTTAGGTCTAATTAACACAATAATGAAAAAAAAAAATTGTGACGGAAACTCCACTTTAACTCCAATTAGGTGTATGATTTATCTCTTTTATTAACAATTTACATTGCAACTGAGCGCAGGGAATACAGCTACCGCTATACTTCTGGCACTCGGACGCTAGACCTTCGGAATTTCTCATACAGCAACTGTGGAGTCATTTGCAGAAGCTTTGCCTGCCCTCTTGCCCAACTACTGAAGACATTGTGTTATGTGAATTCATTGACAAAAAACAGTGTAAAGTATTCTCTGAATGGACAGTGGAGGGGAGGGATGAGCAGGGCGGATGCTGTGCAGCAGAGAGTGCTGGGAGTGTAGCAATAACTGTACTCCCGGTGATCAGCAGAAAATGTAAAGGTAAATAATTTGGATAAGTCCACAAGATAACATACACCTTGCTGTGTATAACACTTATATAACACTTATATAAACCAACATATTTTTAAATGGGCTAGAATTCAGCCTATATATAGCAGCCGGTGGCTCCAGCCATTTTACCACTGAAGCCCCAGACCATTTTTTTGCTAAAGGACCAGGCTCCTTTTTGCGATTAGGCACTGCGTCGCTTTAACTGACAATTGCGCGGTCGTGCGACGTGGCTCCCAAACAAAATTTACGTCCTTTTTTTTCCCCACAAATAGAGATTTCTTTTGGTGCTATTTGATCGCCTCTGCGGTTTTTATTTTTTGCGCTATAAACAAAAATAGAGCGACAATTTTGAAAGAAATTCTATATTTTTTTATTTTTGCTATAATAAATATCCCAAAAAAATATATAACATTTTTTTCCCCTTAGTTTAGGCTGATACGTATTCTTCTACATATTTTTGGTAATTTTTTTTTTTACAATAAACGTTTATTGATTGGTTTGCGCAAACGTTATAGCATCTACAAAATAGATAGTTTTATGGCATTTTTAATAATAATTCATTTTTTTACTAGTAATGGCGGCGATCATCGGGTTTTATCGTGACTGCGACATTATGGCGGACACATCAGACATTTTTGACACCATTTTGGGACCATTGTCATTTTTACAGCGAACAGTGCTATAAAAATGCACTGCTTACTGTGAAAATGACACTGGCAGTGAAGTGGTTAACCTGTAGGGGGCACTGAAGGGGTTAAGTGTGACCTAAGGGAGTGATTCTTACTGTGTGGGGGCGTGGCTTGGCGTGTGACGTCACTGATCGTCGTCTTTCCCTATGACAGGGAACAGACGATCAGTGACAGTCTGACTAGGAAGCACGGGGAAGGTTTGTTTACTCTTACTTCTCCTCGTTCTTTAGCTCTGTGACCCGATCGTGGGACACCGGCGGCGATCGGGACCCGCAGGTGCTGTCACAGAGTACCTGACCGGGTCGCGAGCGAGGCTGTGCATATTAACCTCCCTGGCGGTATGATTCTTTCAGAAAAAACATGCTAAAAGCGGTACCATTATTTGCAAGGAAATTTGGCGTTTTATATTGTAGGTCTGTAATTTTTAGAAATAACTCACTTAAATCTGACCAAACAAGATTCTAATAGGCATCCCGTGTATTACATTTTTTTAAAAACAAAATTATAAATTATAATATAATAAATAATTATAAATAATTATAACAAATAATAATATAATTATAATAAAAATTATTCAATAATGTAATCAAATCAAAATCACTGAAATTTGCTCAGTTGCAGAATTGTCGCTGTCATTACTTTTATTTTTTTATGACGAATTTCCCCACAAATCGCTATCGCACAATTCTGCAAGTGATTATAATTTATTATCGCTGTTTTTTAGCTGATCTAAAACTATTTTTGACATAAAGGGACACTTTTGGTTGCTATGGACAATCTACAGTTTGCAGGGAGAAAAAAAGGTTTTTATTATATAAAATGACATGCAGGACACTGGGCAGACCACTAGGGACAGGGGGGGTGTGTTTTTTTTACATACAGTACTGTAATCTATAAGATTACAGTATACTGTGTGTATAGTGTTTGTTTACGTTTTTGAATTTGGCGCCGTTCTCCGTCCCCGTGCGTCGTAACGTCGCAGGGAACGGAGATCGGCGTCACACGGAGGCACTATGTGAATCGAGCGAGGTCCCGCTCGCTCACACAGCGCGGTGGCATCGCTGGATCCAGGGACAAGGTAAGTAAAAAGTGCCTGTGGATCTAGCGAGGCAAGCCCGAGACTGACACGGGGTTACCGATAGTAGCAAGAAAATCTAACCCCGTGTCAGTCTCGGGAAGACCGCCAGGGAGGTTAAAGGATACATACCTGTACGCCAATATTCACAGCCGCGCCATTCTGCCAACGTTCATTGGCATGCGGCGGTTGGCAAGCGGTTAAACACACAGCCCATTTACAGACTACCGATCTCAGCGCCCTTATGAATGAGGCCTAATTTTATTTTCATATGTGATTGGTTGTTTTATGTTTTGTTGCATTTTGCAGCAACATCAGTATACCTGAATATATCTCTATCTAGGTTGTTTTTTTTTCTTGATTTTCTAGATTGAAGCTTAATGAAAAGACTATAATAAAGTTTGAAGAGCTATATTCAGCAATAAGAGAGCCAGCCCCATCAGGAAGGCCTACATGGCTGGATCCCATTAACAGGAAAACAGATGAGAAAACTTCAATGACAGCATCCCAAGTTCACACACAGTTGAAAATGAAGTACAAGTAAGTTCAGCCACCTATTACTGTGTGCTGTCTAGATCAAATGATATCCTAGGCCTAGGTATCCAGAGGTGGTGTCTGTCAGCTGTTAAGGAGAACAGAAAGCCTGGGAGATGTATTTTGGTATATGATTAGTGGGGAAGAAAGATCAGTAATAAAGCTGGACAATGACCTCAGAGAATGATCGCATGCGGAGACCACAAGAACATGTATATTCAGGAAGAATAATTATTACATAGGATTTATATAGCGCCAACAGTTTGCGCAGCGATTTACAAAATAAAGGGAGACACTACAGTTATAATACAATAAAGTAAAAGAGGGTTGAGAAGGCCCTGCTCATAAGAGCTTACAATCTAATAGGGGATAGGGCAGGAGGTACAATAGGTTTTAACTGATTAGCTGATAGAAGTGATAAAAGTTCAGTTAGGCTGGCCATACATTATACAATTTTCTTGTTCAATTTCTTTTAGATTTACCTTCAACTATGTAGCGCAAGGGTCTGCCTGATTGTATACAAATTGAAAGTGTTTAGGTTTGACCTCATATTATATGGTTTTGGTAATTCTAAAGGAAAATTGGACAAGAAGATTGTATAATTTATGGCCAGCCTTAGTTGGAGACGTGATGGGTTTCCCTGAAGAGATGAGTTTTCAGGGATCGCCTAAAGACAGCCAGAGTAGGAAATGGCTGGACAGACTGAGGTAGAAAGTTCCAGAGGATGGGAGAGGCTCTGAAGAAGTCCTGGAGATGAGCATGGGAGGAGAAGACAAGGGAGCTTGAGAGCAGATCTTGAGAACAGACGAGGTTAGGGATGCAGCTGGGGCAGAGTTGTGAATGACTCTGTATGTTGTTAATATTTTTAAATGAATTTGGTGGGCAATCAGAAGCCGGTGTAGGGATTGGCAGAGAGGGGTAGCAGACACTGAGGCCGCGTACACACGGTCGTTCCAAACCGATGAGAATGGTCCGACGGGCCATTTCCATCGGTTCACCGCTGAAGTAGCCTGATGGTCTGATGTGCGTACACACCATCGTTCCAAAAACCGATCGGATCAGAACGCGGTGACGTCAAATACACAACGTGCTGAATAAAACAAAGTTCAATGCTTTTAAGCATGTGTCGACTTGATTCTGAGCATGCGCGAGTTTTGAACCGATGCTTTTCTGTACTAACCCTCGGTTTGGACCGATCAGGCAGCGGTCCATCGGTTCGATTTTGAAGCATGTTTTAAAATTTTGGACCGAAGGAAAACAGACCGATAGGCCATGCACACGGTCGGTTTGGACCGATGAAACTGAACCTCGGTCCATTTTCATCGGTTTTGTCCGACCGTGTGTACGCGGCCCAGCGGTTGGTAAGGTAGATGAGTTTGGCGGCAGCATTCATGAAGAGGAGATAGCCTATGGCAGATGATGGCAAACCTTGGCACCTCAGAACTACTTTTCCCATGATTCTCATGCACTCTGCAGTGTAGTTAAGCATTATGGGAAATGTAGTTCCAAAACATCTGGGGTGCCAAGGTTCGCCATCACTGGCCTATGGAGTGGTAGGCCTATGAGAAGAGAGTTGCAAAAGTCAAGACGAGAAACAAGGGCATGAATGAGTAGCTTGGTGATTTTATTAGGTAAAAAAGGGTGAATTTTAAAGATGTTACGGAGGTGAAGGGCAGGGAGAAATATTATCAGCTTGGTTTTAGAGAGATTTTGTTTAAGGAAGTGGTGCAACATCCACGTTGAAATGTCAGTTAGTAAATGAATAATGTGAGAGGAGACTGAAGGGGTGAAGTGGGGAGTAGAGAGATAGATTTGGGTGCCATTGGTGTAGAGGTGATATTGGAAGCTGTGAGAGGTTATCAAGTGACCAAGGGAGGAGATGTTGATAGAGATGAGAAGGGGTCAAAGAGCAGAGCCTTGGGGGATCGCTACAGAAATAGGAAATGGAGAGGAGGAGACAGAGTTGTAGGTAGCACTGAAGGAGCGCTGTAATAGGTTGGGAATCTTGGAGGCCAAGGTGGTGGAGTTTATTGAGAAGGAGTGGGTGGCCAGCAGTATCAAAGGCTACAGAGAGCTCTAGCATTAAGAGCAGAGCTTTTTTTCTCAGAAAATAGGTGCAGGAACTCAACCACGACCCGTTCAGATTTCACAAACAGTAGGAGGGTCTTAAAGGGGCATTAAATACAAGAATTGCATTACATACAGAGTGCAGAGTTCAGGGGGTTACAAAGCTGTCACTTGTAAACAAAGAAACCAGACTTCTGTGTTTACAAGTGATTGTGGTGAGCAGGCACCAAAGGGTCTGAGCCAAAGGTGGTGGAACTGAGTTCCCCCAAGTTCCCCCTGAAAAAAAGCCCTGATTAAGAGTATTGAGTAGTGGCCATTTGTTTTAGCAGTTAGGCTACTTTCACACTGAGGCGTTTTTTAGGCGCTAAATGGCTAAAAATAGCGCCTGTAAAGCACCCGAAAAAAAGCCTCCCCTGCAGTCACAGTGTGAGAGCCAGAGTCCTTTAACACCGGAGAGGTGCATTTACAGGACATTAGAAAGTCCTGCAAGCAGCATCTTACGAGCGATGTTCCTCCATCACCACCGCCATTGGAATCAATGGGCACCGCTGCAAAGCGGGCGCTTTTAACCCTTTATTTGGCCGCTAGCGGGGGTTAAAAGCTGCGCTGCTAAAATTAGTGCGCTTTGCCACTAACGCCCCAGTGTGAAAGTAGCATTAGTAAATCATTTGTGAGTTTTAGTAGGGCAGTTTCTGTGGAGTGTTGGGAGTGAAAGCCAGACTGTAGGGGTTCAAGAAGGTTGTTTTCAGTGAGGTACGAGCTCAGACGGTTGTAGAATAAGATTTCTAAGGGGCAGATCCACAAAAGAATTACGCGGGCGTATCTCTTGATACGCCGCGTAATTTCAAATTTTGCACGTCATATCTTTGTCTTGTATCTACAAAACAAGATACGACGGCATCTCAGATCGATCCGACAGGCGTACGTCTTAGTACGTCGTTGGATCTAAGATGCAATTTTTCGGCGCCGCTAGGTGGCGTTTCCGTCGAATTCCGCATCGAGTATGCAAATTAGCTAGTTAAGGCGATCCACGAACGTACGTCCGGCTGGCGCATTTTTTACGTCGTTTGCATTCGACTTTTTCCGGCGTATAGTTAAAGCTACTATTATGAGGCGTACTCAATGTTAAGTATGGCTGTCGTTCCCGCCTCGCATTTTGAATTTTTTACGTCGTTTGCGTAAGTCGTTCGCGAATAGTGATTTGCGTAGAATGACGTCACCGTCTTAAACATTGGCTTGTTCCGGTTTAATTTCAAGCATGCGCACTGGGATACCCCCACGGACGGCGCATGCGCAGTTAAAAAAAAACGTTGTTTACGTCGGGTCACAACGTAGTTACATAAAACACGCCCCCATCACAGAGATTTGAATGCCGCGCCATTACGCCGCCAAAGATACACTACGCCGCTGTAACTTACGGCGCAAATTCTTTGTGGATTTGAAAAAAAGTTACGGCGGCGTAGTGTATCTTAGATACGCTGCGCCCGGCGGAGAGAAGCGCCGAGGTACGTGGATCTGCCCCTAAATGTTTAGAGTGCATTTTTCCTGTAAGGGAAGTTCTATTGGTATGCATAGATATGAGCTCATGACCTCATTCACATGGCCTGTTTGTGATTATCTGCAGGAGACCCAGCAAGGGTTCACTATTGCAATGGGAGGCTGACAGCTTCTGCAGCTATTTTATGCTGATTGCATGTAATTGCTTTTGCAGACTGTCTGCATCCAGGGTCGATCATTGGTGAAAAATTACCACATGCGGTTGGCCGTCAATCGCTGCAGGAGCTGTCTGCCTCCCATTGCCTTCCATGGGGCTTCCTGTAGCTAATCGCAGGGAATCCCCACTGAGTTTCCACAGCTATTTACAAACTAGCTACATTTTCAAGTGTAAGGCCCCTTTTACATTGGGGTGGGGGGGCGTCGGAGGTAAAGCGCCGCTATTAGTGCTGGCAGGGTGTGAACTCACCCTTCCTAATGCGCTCCTGCCCATTGTAATCAATGGGCAGCACCGCCGTACCGCCTGCAAAATGCGGCTGTAGCGGGGCTTTGCAGGCGGTTTTAACCCTTTTTCAGCCGCTAGCGGGGGTTAAAAGCACCCCACTAGCGGCTGAAATGTGCTGCAAATCCGATGGTAAAGCGCAGCTAAAAATAGCGGCGTTTTTCCGCCGACGCTCGGGGCGGCTCGGTGTGAAAGGGCTCTTACCATTGGGGCTTTCACACTAGAGAGACAGCAGCGGCTGTTTCAGGTCGCTTTGCAGGTACTATTTTTTGCGTTATAGCGCCTGCAAAGCGACCCAGTGTGAAAGGGGTCTTAATGAAGCCTATAACTGGGTTGAACTGAAATTGCATAGACTGGGCAAAGCTCATCCTATATATGGGAGGGGATGGGATGGGATGATGTATCATTTCTATAGCTATAACAAGCTTCTCTCCAATACTTAAATTGTAATAATCTTGGTCCCTACAAGCTTCTGATGCTTGCGCTATTACCCTTTGTAACAAAACTTCTGCTTTATGTTTGTTTTCCAACCTATTGATGGGTAGGCCTCTCAATCAGTGCAGCATCTCTTAATTGGCAGAAACTTAGAACACAGTAGAAAGACTTCACTGCTCAGGGTGTTATTTCTCACATACAGCTAGAAATCACTGCTGGATGTAACTGTTATAAATCACATAATCAAATGTTTTAGCTGAATTTATACAACTGCTTAACATTAATGGGGTTGTAAAGGTACAATTTTTTTTACCTAAATAGCTTCCTTTACCTT
This sequence comes from Rana temporaria, assembly GCF_905171775.1. Lineage (NCBI taxonomy): Eukaryota > Metazoa > Chordata > Amphibia > Anura > Ranidae > Rana > Rana temporaria. The sequence goes on along the minus strand of NC_053489.1, from coordinate 561,843,644 downwards.
AGTGCAGTCCTCCTTCACTTACCTCATCCTTCCATTTTGCTTTTAAATGTCCTTATTTCTTCTGGGAAATCCTCACTTCCTGTTCCTCTGTCTGTAACTCACCACCGTAATGCGAGGCTTTCTCTCTGGTGTGGAGTGTCGTGCTCGCCCCTCCCTTAGACTACAGGAGAGTCAGGACGCTCTCTACGTTGCAGATAGAGAAAGGAGCTGTGTGTTAGTGGGCGTCCTGACTCTCCTGTAGTCCAAGGGAGGGGGCGAGCACGACACTCCACACCAGGGAGAAAGCCTTGCATTAAGGTGTGTAGTTACAGACAGAAGAACAGGAAGTGAGGATTTTTTTGAAGAAATAAAGACATTTAAAAGCAAAATGGAAGGATGAGGTAAGTGAAGGAGGACTGCACTAAGGTAGAGGAAGCTATTTAGGGGGAAAAAAATGTACCTTTACAACCTCTTTAACAGCTGACAAAATACTGTGATTTCTTCCTAAAACCAGGTTTGCAGAACTTTCTGAGCTGATAGCTGAGAAGAAAATAGATGGAACAGCAAGATTCTTACCTCCGGAATTCCGAGACTTATTGACACAACTTGACTTCCACCTGGACGATGCAGAGTTCAACAAACTTTTTAAAAGGTTTTATAGATTTTTTTTTATAGTTTATTGAAACTTTCACTGTATCTATGTTTTTTTCAAATGTATCTTTCTGTTGATATATGCCAAACTTATGTTATAGATGTGTGTATTATATGGTTTGTGATAGAAATGTGTGCTTTTTTAATGGGAACATCTAAACATTTTTAGCGATTTACAGGTTTTTGTTATTTTTTTAAGTGTTTTTGCAGCTTTTTACAAGCTTTTTTAACCGCTTCCTGACCGTCGCATGCCGATATACATTGGCAGAATGGCACAGGCAGGCAAATGGGCATCCCTGTACGTCCCTTTGAATTTGCCACCTAGTGGGCATGCCTTGGGAGTGTGCCCATGAGTAACGCAAATTTAATCTTCATTGGCGGCCCGCCATTGCGGTCAGGAGAGGCAGAACGAGGAGATGCCTATGTAAACAAAGCATTTTCACTGTTCTGCCTAGTGACATAACAGGGATCTACTGCTCCCTGTCATCGGGAGCAGTGATCTCTGTCATGCTGTAGTGAGCCCATCCCCCCACAGTTAGAATCACTCCCTAGGACACACTTAACACCTTGATCGCCCCCTAATGTTTAACCCCTTCCCTATATCTGCTGCGTAAGATCATCTAAGGCAGGGGTCTCCAAACTTTCTAAGCAAAGGTCCAGTTTACTGTCCTTCAGGCTTTAGGGGGCCAGACTTTGGCCAGTGGGAGTAGAAATGCCCTGACATCAGTTCCCAACATTGGTTTTAATGGGAGCAATAGTGCCCCAGTGTTGATATCAATGGAAGAATAGTGGCCCATTGTTGGTATCAATGGAAGAAGAGTGCCCCATTGATGGTGTCAGTAGGGGGAATAGTGCCCCATCATTGGTGTTGGTTGGTGAAACAGTGCCCCAAGGGCCAGATAAAGGCAAGCAAAGGGCTGCAGTTTGGAGACCACTGATCTAAGGCACTGCTGTCTCTGACTGCTCATGAGATTTATAGCAAAATTTGCTGATGCCACTACTGTGCTGCTAACTATTACCCTTGCTGGTTAGGAAGCTGTAGCTGAAGATATGCAGTGCAAGAAATGTCCTGCTTTTGCGTTATTCACTCTGTAATCATGGTTTCTTATCCTCTTATACTGCTTCTTTATCATTTCCCCCTCTAATCAGCAGTTCAGAGGTCATCAAGCGGGTGGGTTTTCAAACACCAAAAAGCAAAGCCCGCTCCTTTCCCAAAATGGCCACCTACACATAAAGACAGTGTGGAAATAGGAATGTTAAATCACTAATAGGAATAGGATGAGCTGTAGGAAGACTACAAGCAATATTGGTGACTACTGACAAGTTCTTTTTTTTTTTCCTTGGGGCACAGCTACACACTTCATGTTCTCTTTAACAGAAGAATCATTCACAAATGGTAGAATAATAATCAAAGGTTTGCAGTTTTCACATTGTAGCAAGGAAAATAGATCATATCTGTACTAGGGTATATAAAATATCAGATCTGTTAGGCCGCGTACACACGATCAGTCCATCCGATGAGAACGGTCCGAAGGACCGTTGTCATTGGTTAACCGATGAAGCTGACTGATGGTCTGATGTGCCTACACACCATAGGTTAAATAACCGATCGTGTCAGAACGCGGTGACGTAATACACAACGATGTGCTGAAAAAAATTAAGTTCAATGCTTCCATGCATGCGTCGACTTGATTCTGAGCATGCGTGGGTTTTTAACCGATGCTTTTGCATACTAACGATCGGTTTTAACCTATCGGTTAGGCGTCCATCGGTTCAATTTTAAAGCAAGTTCCTATTTTTTTGACCGAAGGTTAAATAACCGATGGGGCCCACACACGATCGGTTTGGACCGATGAAAACGGTCCATCAGACCATTCTCATCGGATGGACCGATCGTGTGTATGCGGCCTAACTGATAATGGATTTACATTTGAGTATAGAAACACTCTCTGTGCACTGAAAATAATGAATTGCACATATTTTAATCAGTAGTATTTGTATGTTATTTTGATCTACTTATCACCCAGCTTTTATTCTGTTAGGTACGATGTGGATGGCACTGGTGTGATTAAAGGGGACCAAATGCTGAAAAGACTTGGGAATGAAATCCAAAATCAGTCTTCTAGGCATGTAACTACAAAAGGTAACAGAAGAACAAGGGCTGAATGTGTTTAAAGGAAATATAATGTGTAGCGCTGCCCCCTCAGGATTGTTTTGGGATCGGCGTATTAAGTTACCTCTATGTGTTGTCCAGGGGTGAAGGTAGTGAGTAGAGCAGTAATTGAATGTCCAGTCTGTAGATGAGGTTTTCTGAATGCTTTATTTCTTAGTCCAACACGACCAACATCAACTTGAGGTAGACAGAAAAGGTTGATGAAATAAAAGAACTCTGCGGTATCAGACCTTGGATAAGAAAAAGCAGTCCTGCTACAGCTGTAACAATATGTCGCCACTCTAGCCAGAGTGGGCGAAGTGCCCCCGGACGTCTGTCAGCCGGAGCGTCACTTTAGGTTGCTGGGAGGAACAAGTCTCCGCCACCGACTTGGCTCTGATTAGATTAGGATGCCAGATGAAACCTCTGCCACAGGCTCAATGCTGACAATATGAACAGCAGAGCGAATCCTCCCAATAGATCACGTCAGGGTCACCGGTTGACAGTGCAAGTGTACCTGTCAATGTCTGGTCACCAGATCCCCGATGGTTCGTTCAAGCCCTTTTGGATAACCTGCCTCTGGGTTTTCCTCAAGCCGATCCCCCACCGAACAGCATACAGCCTGGGATCTCAGTAGAATTGGGGACCCAGTAAGTCACTGGGGCCCCTTTGTGGCATTAGTTGCTCCAGGCCAGGAGGGCCCAGAGTCAGGAACTCCGCGTTGCGTGCGACCCCAGGCCAGGTAGACCATAGTGGTGGGGCCCGCGATGTGCGTACACCCTAAAGGTGGGTGCCGCACCTGGAACCAGGAACCCGCGAAGAACCCAGAACAACGGCCTCCGCCACAAAAATACCCCCTCCCAGCATGCACAGCGAGGCCCAACTCCTCTCATTGGCTGCTGGGAAGAAGCGGCTGCGCCTGGATCCCTCTGGCGCCATCTGTCGTCCAGAGATGAGAGCATATCTCTGGACGCACAGACTGACCCACAGGACAATCCAGGATTTGGCGACAGCCAAATTTACAATTTAGAATGAGAGCAACTTACCTTTCTCATTCTCCCACTAACTTTAGCGTAGTGCCCTAACTGAAAGTAAAGGGGGCGCTACAAATGTATTATTATTTTTTCCATGTTCAGTTTGTATTGATAAAATTACATGGGGGCAGCTGCATTTGCTCATTGTACACACTATCTCACAAAAGTGAGTACATCCCTCACATTTTTGTAAATATTTTATTATATCTTTTCATGTGACAACACTGAAGCAATGACACTTTGCTACAATGTAAAGTAGTGAGTGTACAGCTTGTATAACAGTGTAAATTTTCTGTCCCCTCAAAATAACTCGAGACACAGCTATTAATGTCTACACCGCTGACAACAAAAGTGAGTACACCCCTAGGTAAAAATGTCCAAATTAGGCCCAAAGTGTCAATGTTTTGTGTGGCCACCATTATTTTCCAGCACTGACCCAGGGCCGATCCTAGGCAGGGTGCACAGGGTGCTTTGCACCCAGGCGCCTGCAGAGGTGGGGGCGCTGAAGTGGCAGAGTTCTCCCCTACCTCCTTCTCTCCTTGTTTGTGTACCATGTCTGCAGTCTCTAACCGTCTCCTGTATCATGTCTGCAGTCTCTGACCATCTCCTGTATCATGTCTGCAGTCTCTGACCGCCTCCTGTATCATGTCTGCAATCTGTGATCGTCTCCTGTATCATGTCTGCAGTCTCTGACCGTCTCCTGTATCATGTCTGCAGTCTCTGACCGTCTCCTGTATCATGTCTGCAATCTGTGATCGTCTCCTGTATCATGTCTGCAGTCTCTGACCGTCTCCTGTATCATGTCTGCAGTCTCTGACCGTCTCCTGTATCGTGTCTACAGTCTCTGACCGTCTCCTGTATCATGTTTGCAATCTGTGACTGTCTCCTGTATCATGTCTGCAGTCTCTGACCGTCTCCTGTATCATGTCTGCAGTCTTTGACCGTCTCCTGTATCATGTCTGCAGTCTCTGACCATCTCCTGTATCATGTCTGTAGTATGTCTGAGGGCTCTTTCTAACAGACTCTATAACAGAAGCCCTCTCTGTGTCCATCAGAGAGGCCCCCCTCCAGGTCCCAATAAAGTATTCTGCTTCTCTTCCTGTATATTGTTTATTGTTAAGAGATCATGTAAGGATCACAGGTTAATAAAGTCTTCGTGGGGGAGCATTTCTGTGGTTGAGTCATTGCCATTGTAAAAGGGGAAGAGTTAGTAAAACGACAACGCCCATGTGAGGGCCCCAGAAATATTTCTGCACCCAGGCGCCTGTGACCCTAGGATCGGCCCTGCACTGACCTAACCCTCTTGGGCATGGAGTTCACCAGAGCTTCTCAGGTTGCTCTGTACTAGAACTCCTGCAGGTATAAACTCCAGGTGGGATTTGGATTTGTTTCTAAAATAAGATAAAACAAATAATATAAAGTATTGATTGCACTGGATGTATTATATCTGCTGCTTCATCCCTATTGTTTTTATTAAAGGGGTTGTAAAGATTTTTTTTTTTTTTTTAAATAACAAACATGTTATACTTATCTCCACTGTGCAGCTCGTTTTGCACAGAGTGGCCCCGATCCACGTCTTCTGGGGTCCCTCGGCGGCTGTCTCTTGTCCTCCCTGCAAGAACTCCACACATTCATGCGAGCTCCCTCACATTGTGTGGAGTCCTTGCGGGTGCGCTCCCGTGATACAGCGAGCGGACATAGCCGCTCACTGTATCACTCGGGCCCCGCCACTCGGCGCGCCGTGTCATTGGATGTGATTGACAGCAGCGCCAGCCAATGGCTGCGCTGCTTTCAATCCATCCGCTCTAGCCAATCAACGGCCATGCTGAGCGGCGAAGAGGATGTCGGGGCCGAGCGCGGGACTTTCAAGGGGTCAGGTAAGTATAACGGGGGGCCGTAGGGGCCGGTATAGTCAGAAGTTTTTTCACCTTAATGCATAGAATGCATGAAGATGATTTTTTTTTTACCTTTATTGGAATGCTTTATTTTTGTTGTAGGGCACAACATCAATCTAGATATCAGCTTGCACAAGCCTATTGTTTTGCATGTTGTCTTTTTGATATGCTGAATCTTTTCATAGTGGTGTAAGCCCACATCCAGTGTCGCTTTTTTCTGTCATCTGCCAGTTTTTGATTTTCTGTTCCAATTATTTTTAATGAAAATTTTACAAAACAAATTCTAAGACAAAAGATTGTTTACATGAGATAGATATTTCTGTATACAAAGTGATGTCTCAAGGTACTAGAAGTACTAGGGGTACTAGAAGTATGGGCAGAATGATATATTCCAACAAATGTACTTGGTACATTTCTTATCTCTAAATACTACAGCATAATAAATGACAAGAAAAACACGTAACAAAAAAAGGTTTGCACGTTCTGGAGTCCCTGTCACTCATTTAGGTTTCATGAGGATGAAGAGCAGTTTTTAATTTTTAATTTAATACTGTATATACTCGAGTATAAGATGACCCGAATATAAGCCGAGGCATCTAATTTTACCACAAAAAAATGGGGAAATGTATTGACTGTAAGTGGAAAAATGGGTCAACAATGCCCATCTGCAGCCTCCCTGTGCCCATATGCAGCCTCCCTGTGCCCATTTTCAGCCTCACTGTGCCCATATGCAGCCTCACTGTGCCCATATGCAGCCTCACTGTGCCCATATGCAGACTCACTGTGCCCATAAGCAGCCTTATTGTGCCCATGTACCTTATCCGCCGTGCCAGTATTGATGAGGAGGGAAGGAAACCTGATTACACTGTACATTGTCCCCTCTGATTCACAGCAGGGCTGTGTGTATAGGAAGTTTGCGCCGTCCACACCGTCCGCACCGTCCACTGTAACAAAACCCCGCCTCCTCATTGTCACGAGCGGACGAGGAGAAGGCGGGACGACGTGTACAGCGCAAACTTCCTATAAACACAGCCCTGCTGTGAATCAGAGGGGACAATGTAGAGCGTAATCAGGTCTTGTTCCCTCCTCATCAAGACTTACACGGCGGGAGAGGAGAACCTGACTTGAGTATAAGCCGAGGGGGGCTTTTTCAGGACAAGAAAAGGTGCTGAAAAACTCGGCTTATACTCGAGTATATACGGTAATTGTTTTATTGATACTGCTTTTCCTCATATGAGGCATGTAGTATAAATGTTCTGTCATTCATTTTGTGAATATGCTGTGAACAAGGCCGCAAAGCTAAAACGCGTCAGCTGTTTTCTATCTTAACCTTTATGTAGCAAATAAAGATATTCATGGGATTCTGGAGTTGCCGGCTACATTTTCCTTGCAGCAGGGCAAATAGTCACCTAATTCCTTGTGTCACTCCCTCACTGTCCAGATGAGCAAGCCATTGCTGGTGAGTAGCATTCTGAAGCGTCTCCGTCAAAACAGAGCAAAGGTTCACTTATCCAGACAGCAAGGGAGTGTGGAACCAGGAAAGTTTTTTGCATTGTGATCCTGTCGCAGTTGAGTTGTCAGCAGCAACAGAAATGCTATGGTTATATGGTTACATGGTCCTTATTCAAAAGCTTAACCAAATAAATGTCCTTGTTAAGTGTATTTCTTATTCTGTCTCTCTGTAGAGTCGATGAGAGAAATGTCACAAGCAGAGCTGGAAAGGAAGGCCTCGCTCAACATTGAGAGATGGTTGAAGGATAAATTCAGAGAGGGGTTCCGGACCATGAAGGGAGAATTTGAGAAGTGTGACCCTCATAGAATTGGCAAGGTAGGCCAAATGGAAAGTGAAAACAATATGTAATGGCTACATCTTTTTTTAACACAAATTACTTTCATGTAGCTGATCCAACGAGGCAACCATTCTGGTTTTCATGAGCCCTAAAAGCATTTATTTTCCTGATGCTTCACTCATGGATGTGAACAGGGCTGTCTTAATGAGAGGGCACACCTGGGCACTGCCCAGGGGCCCCAACTGCATGGGGGGGGCCTGCACTTTCCCACCAAGCAGCTGGTCCTTGAGCCCACGCTGCCCCGGAATTGGGGTCCCCATGATGGCACTGAGAGATAGATACACAGGGGAGGCAGTCTGCCTCCTACCTACTTGATGTCTGTTTACCTGCGCTGTCATCATTGTAGGGGCCCCAGAGCATTACTTTTCCCAGGGGCCCATAATGCTATTAAGACAGCTCTGTATGTGAACCGGAAGGCATGACTCATCACATGTGGTGAACTTGCCCAAAAGTCTGGAGATTCTGGATTAGAATATACACTATATTGCCAAAAGTATTGGAACGCCTACCTATACACGCACATGAACTTTAATGGCATCCCAGTCTTAGTCCGTTAATATTGTGTTGGCCCACACTTTGCAGCTATAACAGCTTCAACTTTTCTTGGAAGGCTGTCCACAAGGTTTAGGAATGTGTCTATGGGAATATTTGATCATTTATCCAGAAGTGCATTTGTGAGGTCAGACAGTGATGTTTGAGGAGAAGGCCTGGCTGACCATAAAGGTCCATAAAGACCTGGATGAGCGAGTTTGGGGTAGAGGAACTTGACTGGCCTGCACAGAGTCCTGACCTCAATCCAATAAAACAGCGTTGGGATTAATTGGAGCGGAGACTGCGAGCCAGGCCTTCATGGCCAACATCAGTGCCTGACCTCACAAATGCTCTTCTGGAAGAATGACCAAACATTCCCATAGACACTCCTAAACCTTGTGACCAACCTTCCCAAAAGAGTTGAAGCTGTTATAGCTGCAAAGGGTGTGCCAACTCAATATTGAACAGACTGAGACTGGGATGCCATTAAAGTTCATGTGCGTGTAAAGGCAGGTGTCCCAATACTTTTGGCAATATAGTGTATAATTGTATATTCTTTCTTACCCAAATAAACCTGATAAACAGGATTAGCAGAGAGCTGCCCGGACCCTCCAGGAGGCAAATTTCCTTAATTTTTTTAGCAGCCAGAATTGCCATAGCCAGATAATGGCCGACATCATCCATTTATTTTGAACTGGTGAAAGCTAAACTCTGTTGGATAATGATCATTAAAACATATTCAACTTATATTCTTTACATATTTTAAACATGTCAAGTAAATATAAATATTGTTTGCTCAACCATTTACGTGTGTTATACCTAAAAATCTGAGGCCTCGTACAGACGAGGGGATCTCCGCTGGAAACGGACCGTTTCCAGCGGAGATTCCTCCTCCGGATTTTGATCCGATGGCTTGTACACACCATCGGATCAAAATCCGCGCGGAAAACATCCGCGGTGACGTGTCGCGCCGTCGCCGCTACGATGACGCGGCGACGTGCGCGACACTGGAAGGTAAGTACTTCCACGCATGCGTCGAATCATTACGACGCATGCGAGGGAGGGGAGCGGACGGATTGATCCGGTGAGTCTGTACAGACGACCGGATCAATCCGCTGGACATGATTCAAGCGGATAGATTTCTTAGCATGCTAAGAAATTTCTAGCCGCTTGAAATCGATCGGCCGGACGAATCTCCGCGGATAAATATCCGCTAGGCCGTACAGATGACCGGATTTGTCCGCTGGAACTGATCCGCGGATCAATCCCAGCGGATAGATCCGGTCGTGTGTACGAGGCCTAATTGTTACTATGATGTTAATTAGCAAAGTGCTATTATTTTTTTTGTGAAATTAAAGAGGTGGAGCACCCCCAATAGACTTAATTCAGCCCCCTTGAAGATTTATGAACCTCATTTATTAACCTTGAGCACCACTCAAAGTGCCAGTTGTCGCCCTCCAGTGATCCACTATATGAAGGGTGCTGGCGTTTTGTGGTGCTCATCCAAGCCCAGTGTATTCTATGAGATAGAGCAGTGGTTCTCAACCTGTCTAGTGCCGTGACCCCTTGATAAAATTTCCCAAGTTGTGAGGACCCCTAACGGTAAAATTATTTTCCTATCGTGGGTTTTTGGCATCCAAGGCAAGACAAGTAATTTGCGCCCCCAACCCACGGACATTTAGCGCTCCCTGAGTCCCTTCCACTCGTACAATATTAAAAACCCTTATAGTACATTTTAGGATGTACCACTCTTTTTCTTTGTTCTCCTTTCTTTTACTTTTATCTCTCTCTGTCCTAATTTCTTGTTTGTTATCCCCGTCCCTCTCTAGACGTCTTTCTTGTTCTTTCTCTTATTCTTTCTCTCCCTTTTTCTTTGTTTCTCCCCCTCTTTTCCTCTCCCTCCCATGTATTCTCTATTTTTATTCCTTCTCTTACTCCCTGGTGGGGAGTATGGAATCAGTGGCAAGGCTGGCGGGGTGTTGTGATCAGTGGCAGTGCTGGAGGGGAGTGCCTCTCCCAGTCCCAGGTCATGCCCCTGATGTAGTTCACCCCACCCACGAGGCTTGTTCAAGCCCCGTGGGCAGATTGAAATTAGTCAGAAGAGTGACTTGGGGGTAGATTAGGCTGAGGCTGCTTTTTATCTAAATTTATACACAGGCTGATTGGTGTGCAGTGGCGTGGGATACCTCATAGTATACCCCTTGAAGATTTATTATATTTAGTTTGGTCCACATTTTTTTGAGTTGACATGTCACATGGCACATGGCTGACATAGAACAAATGTAATTAATATATGAATATATGAGCACAATAATTATAATAAGTCCCTTGTTATAATTTTACAATAGAGAATTTACACCAATATAGTAATAATGCAGAATCAGAATTTTTTTTCGTCATCATGACTTTTATCATGAAAAGCAAAAGTAAAAGAAAATCCCAAATTGTGGGTCGTCCCTAGAGCTATAATAAAGGGAAATCTTCCAATAGGGACACTGCCTCTGGTGACTTGGGGGCCCCTATGGATTCGAGTTTACTTCTCACTTCCTGTTTTGGTTATGGGACAAAAAGTGAATGTAAGAGTCGGTTTACACTGGGGCGACTTGGGATCCGACTTGAGGTCGCCTCAAGTCGTCCCAAGTCGAGCTGTAGAGAAAAACAATGTAAGTGAATGGGAGCGGTGTTAATACACACTACTCAAGTCGCTCCGACTTCAGAAGAGGTTCCTGTACTACTTCAATCCGACTTGTAGGCGATTTGTACCCATTGATTTCAATGTAAGTCGCCTCCAATCTGATCCAAGTCTGATCACTGTCTTAACTGAAGCGACTTTCCAGGAAGATAACATACATTTCTCAGGCAAACCTCTCCCTCCCCTAGAGCTGATTGTTGTTTGATTGGCCACTGGAAAGTCTCCTGTCCTCGAGACGACTTCAAGTCGTGTTGTAAATCGCCCCAGATCGCCCTGTGGTTCATGCTGAAGTGGTGTCGGAGTCGCCTCTGAAAGTCGCGCTGGAAGTCGTGTCGCCCTAGTGTGAACTGACTCTAAATCTCCCCAATGGGACACAGGTGGCAAAAAAAATAAAAAATAATCTGACAGGGGTTATAACCCTCCCTTATTCTATCCAAGATCCATGGCTGACATAGAACAAATGTAATTAATATATAAATATATGAGCACAATAATTATAAAAAGTCCCTTGCTATCATTTCACAATAGAGCATTTCCACCAATATACAGTGTAGTAATAATGCAGAATCTGAATTTTTTTTTTTTTTTTTTTTCTTTTCAAATGTTTTTTTATTGTATTTTTCAAAGATACACAATAAAGCACAAATAAGAGTCATAACAATACAACAGTTTCTTAGTCATACTATGTGTTCAACAGTGTGCCTGGGTAGGCTTCAAATTATCATTTTACTAAACAGTAACCATATAGGGCCTTAGTCCAGTTGGATAGTGGTCAGATGCTTAAACAAGTAACTAGCAATCCCTGTTTACCCCAACGGGATCATGCTGTAAACAAGGGATTATGGCTCATTATCTTATATTATTTAATAAAATCAAAATTAACATAAAGGGGTATCAAGGGAAGGAGGGGAGGGGAAGGTGAGTAGGAAGTTATCTTTTACATCCGGTCTAGTTTAGGAGTGTAGTCGTTCAGGAACACACTTAATAATTATTAAAATTCTTCAGAAAATTTGAGGCCCTAGGATGAGTAATCCATTCATTCCAATTTTTAATGATTTTACTTATGGTTCCTTTCCTATGTGCTAACATTAGCTCATAGTGAGCCTGAGTATTGAGTCTCTGGACAACATCAGATAAGTTAGGTGCTATGGTAGATTTCCATAGTTTTGTTATGGTGAGTCTCGCTGCTGTAAGGAAGTTGGCAACTATAGTTCTAAATTGAGGAGGATAGACATCTAGATTTAAACCTAGTAGGGCTAATTCAGGTGTGAGTATTTTTAGATTACCAGTGAAGGATGCGATAAAGGAGGATACATTATTCCAGAAGCTAGATAAGGTTTTACAATCCCAGAGGGTATGTAACAAATTGCCAGTGTGGGATTCACATCTCCAGCATATGGGGGAGGAGCTAGGGAATATTTTGGATAGTCTGTAAGGGGTCAAATACCAGCGGTTTAGTATTTTCTGGGCGTTCTCCCAATGTTCTACACATGCAGAAGAAGAACTGTTAATATGGATGGCTTTTTGCCATTCTTCCCACGTAAAAGTTTGTGATAGATCCTTCTCCCATTTAATCATATTTAAAGTTTTGGTTTGAATTGGAAAAGATGAAAGTAGTTTATATATATGGGATATGCCTCTCTTCCCACTTATTTTATAGGAAGTGAAGAATTCCCACAGCGCCCTAGGGAGTTCCACACTTTTCTTTGGGTCAAAGTTTTTATTGAACGGTTTGGCTATGAGTTTATTCGTTATTTTATGTATGTCATCGGGTGATAGCTGATCAAAAAAATTGATTCCCTGTTTGGACCAGGGTGTGGTAGTAATTCTTACTTTACAGTAATCGATTACTCCTAGTGGTATTGGCATTAGGACTGGGTTACATGTCGGCTGTAATTTTGTTAGAGCAAACTTCCAGGCTGCCAGAGTAGCTCTAATTGTTAGGAAGTTGGGTGTATTAATTTTTGGTAGAGCATAGCAGGCCATGGAAAGGGAAAATAGATCCTTCCCTTTAGACACTTCTCGTTCAATGTTCAACCATAATTTATCATTTGAATATCTGAACCAGTATCTCATTTGATCAAGGAGTGAGGCGAAGTAATATAGGCGTAAATCTGGGAGGTTTAGGCCTCCTTTAGCTTTAACCAATGACATAGTAGATAAAGCAATTCTAGGTTTCTTTCCCAACCAGACCAAGTTGCTCAATTTCGAGTTAATTTGTGTGAAAAATTTAGTCGGTAATGGGATGGGGAGGGAGCGGAAGTAATATAGAATTTTTGGTAACGTCTTCATTTTAAAGGCTGCTATTCTTCCAATCCAAGATAGTTGTGTCTTTTTAATAGACTGTGTATCTTGAGTGATTTGAGTTAATAAGGAGGGATAATTTGCTTCATACAGTTTATTAGGTGGGTAAGTAAGTTGAATCCCAAGATAGGTAATGGAGGGGTTGTCCCAATTGTAGCTAGATTGTTGTTTTAGTTTAACAACTAGGTCTGGCGGGATGTTCATAGGTAGTACAAAACATTTACTATGATTAATCTTATAATAAGAGACTGATCCAAATTTATCTAGGATAGCGGTTACCTCTTCTAGTAGTGTGTCGGTAGCAGATAAAGTTAAAAGAACGTCGTCCGCGAATAATCCCAATTTATGTTCTATTTGACCGACCTTGATTCCTACGATATTGGGGTTAGATCTGAGAGATATCGCCAGTGGTTCAATTGCTAATGAGAATATAATGGGTGATAAGGGGCATCCCTGTCTAGTACCGTTTGAGAGACTAAACTGTTTAGATATACTTCCCGATGTAAATACCCTAGCAGATGGTGTAGTATAGAGAGACATTATGGCTTCAAAAATAAATCCTGTGAGACCAAATTTCTTAAGGGTTTCCGCTACATATCCCCAGTGCACTCTGTCGAATGCCTTCTCCGCATCCAGTCCGAGAAGCAGAGAAGGCATCCGACCGCGCTCTACATGGCTAAGTAGATTAATCATCCGTCTGGTGCTATCCGGGCCTTGACGTCCCTTCACGAATCCAACTTGATCTGGTTCAATCAGATAAGGAGTAATTTCTAATAGTCGATTAGCTAGAACCTTAGCAAAAATTTTTAAATCAGAATTAAGTAGCGAGATAGGTCTATAATTAGTTGGAGAAGTCGGGTCTTTCCCTTGCTTTGGTATTGTGATGACAATTGCTTCAAGCATTTCCTTAGGGAATGAGCGGGTGTTGACAGCTTGATTAAACAATCTGGTCAAGTATGGAGAAAGCATATTTTCAAATGCCTTAAAGTATTCACTAGATAGGCCATCTGCACCGGGCGCTTTATTTAGTGGTAACATTGAGATTACTTTTTTTATTTCATTTACTGTTATAGGATCATTTAATTTTTCTAATGTAGCGGAATCTACTGTAGGGATGTTAAGTTTATCAAGAAATTGGGTTATATCTTTTAGGGTTGGTTGGGTGACAGTATGATCTTTTTTTAGATTATATAGGCCCTCATAGTATTCTGCAAACGCATCAGCTATACTCTGTGGGTTATACAATACTTTTCCTGACTTGTGGTGAACAATTTCATGGATTTTCTGTTTGTTCTGTCTAATACGTAGTTGCATGGCAAGTAACTTACCCGCTTTATTTCCTTGGGAGTAGTGGTTTAGTTTTAGTTTTTTGAGGTATTTTTCATGATCAGAGATCAAAGTCGCTCTAAGCTCGTGTCTGGCTTCATTAAGTTGTTGGAGGAGGAGGATGTGTTTGGGGGCTAGCTTGTGTTCCTTCTCTAATTTGTCTATTTTCACTAATAGATTATTTACCTCCTGTGACCGCCTTTTTTTTTCCCTAGACGTCAATTGTATCAGCATTCCTCTGGAGAAAGCTTTGTGGGCACACCATATACTAGAGATAGAGACTTCGTCGTTGTCATTAAATTTAAAATATTCTTCTAGTCTTTCCTTCATCTCTGCCAGAGCTCCTCTATGTGACAAAATATATGTATTGTTCCTCCAAAGAACATGCTTCGAATTTTGTTGGGCTAGATCAATAATTAAAGAGATTGGAGCATGGTCAGACCATGTTATGTTATGTATATGGGCATCTGTGGTTTTCTGGAGGAGAGCTCTGTCAGTGATGAAGAAGTCGATCCTAGAATAGGATTTATGGACATTTGAATAAAACGTAAAGTCCTTTTCTGAATTTTTTGTTAGAGGCTCTTATACAATGAGATATGTTCTGGTGGTATATGAATGTCCCCCCAAATGTTCCATAGAGGAGATTGTATTGTCATAAATAATCCATTCACTGCATGGTATGACTGTGGGGGGGGGGGGGGGAGAGAATTAAGAGGAAACTCTAAAAAAGTTAAAGAACATCACTGTGTGTATAGAGTATGGAGTTTGTAAGTGGAATTGGTAAATCAGTCGCGCAAAAGGTCTGCGGGAAAATTAATGTGACGCCTTTGTCTTTGTAAAGGTTGAAAAGGAGGATTTCCTCACGGTTTTGGAGAAGTTCGACTTAAAACTTAAAGAGGAGCACTTTAGCCTTTTCCTGGCAAGATGTGGCCTAGAGAACTCTCTGTCAGGCATCAGTTATATGGACTTTCTTAGGAATTTTCAAGACCGCAGTGAAAAAGGGATCACGCACAAGATACTCTCCGACCCGAAACACAGGTCAGGGATGAAAAATCAACTGTACAAGAAATGTTGAGAGCATTTTCAAGATTGTATCAGTCTATATAAGTTGATGGCAATATATTTATTTAATTTTAATCTTTTTTTTAAATGTTAATAAAACTATTACCCTTACATACAGATTAGCCCACTAGGTGGTGAGAAAGACTATTTTACTAACCTACTGACAAAACTAAAGGCAAAACCTTTTTTTTTAGTTTTGGATAGAGCGGAGATGGATTACAACACCTGTCAGGTTTTTACTCCTGTCTGTGATCCCATTAGGGAGATTCATCCTCTGGCTTTTGATGTTAACAGTAAAGAGGACAAATAGAATGTAAAAGAAAATCCCACATTTTGGGTTGTCCCTAGAGCTGCAATAAAAGGAAATCTTCCAATAGGGACACTGCCCCTGGTGACCTATGGATTCCCTTAAAGGGGTGGTTCCCCTAAAAATAAACTTTTAACATTGCATTTCCCACATTAATGACAATTAGAATCGGCTGGTTTTATAAAAAAAAAACGTCCGTAAGTACCGTTTGCTATATGCGTTCTCACCGCCACTTCCGGGTACGATGGTGGGGATGGGCGTTCCTAATTGATGGACAGGCATCCGACTGACGCATACATCGCGTCACGAGATGCCGAAAGAAGCCGAACGTCGGTGCGCGTGCGCCGTATAGAGCCGCACCGACGTTCGGCTTTTTTCGGCATCTCGTGACGCGATGTATGCGTCGGTCGGAGAAAGAAGCCGAACGTCGGTGCGCGTGCGCCGTATAGAGCCGCACCGACGTTCGGCTTTTTTCGCCATCTCGTGACGCGATGTATGCGTTGGTCGGATGCCTGTTCATCAATTAGGAACGCCCATCCCCACCATCGTACCCGGAAGTGGCGGTGAGAACGCATATAGCAAACGGTACTTACGGACGTTTTTTTTTAATAAAACCAGCCGATTCTAATTGTCATTAAAGGGTCACTAAAGGAATTTTTTTTTTTAGCTAAATAGCTTCCTTTACCTTGCTGCAGTCCTGGTTTCATGTGCTCATTGTTCGTTTTTGCTTTGATGTTGCTGTAAATCCTCTCTGTTCTGGACACTTCCTGGTTGCCTTTTTCCTGATAACCACAGTACTGGGAGATTTCTCACGGTGGTCACTAATCAAGGAGCTGTGTGTAAAACGAAACTGGATTGGTGCTGAGGAGTTTTAGACAAAGTATCACTGCTCTCTATTGGCTGACTGCCCTCTAGTGGCTCTCTGTACATCAGAGAACCAGCAAACAACAGCAAAAACGAAACTACACTGCAGGCACATTATATGATTGTTTTTTTATCTATTTTTAATCATTTTTAAAAGGAATCAGTTAACTATTATGTCTCTATGCCCTGTAAACAGTCATTTCAGCTAAAAAAATTTTTTCCTTTAGTGACCCTTTAATGTTGGAAATGCAATGTTAAAAGTTTATTTTTTGGGGAACCTCCACTTTAATTTGCAGCATTTTCTTTCTCACTTTCTGTTTTGGTTATGGAACAGAAATTGAAGGTAAATCTCCCCAGGTTTTTTTTTTCTAATCATACTTACTTGGTGGATGCAGCATCAGACTGATGCTGCATCTGTCCCCCGGCGTCTCTTCACTGAGAACCGAGCCGCGGAACACCGCCAATGGCTCGGTTCTCACTCCCCCCCGAGCAGATCGATGAATACTTATTTACAATTTTCTTTATTTAGAAGGGAGTCCTTGCTTTGGACACTCTCCCTGTTATTTCAGTGTGTGTCATAGGTATTAAGATATAGCATTTTTAGGGTGTTATCCCCTCTTCCTTGACACAGCACTCTTGACTCGCCTTGGGGGCGGGCTCTGTACTGGCGCTGCACTTTATTTATTTTTTTCATTACAATTTATCCTTTTGTTGTGTTGGCTGCCTATTTTTCAATTTTTGTTACTGTAGGATTAGCGCAATATATTCACTTTTTACGCTTCATTAAAAAGGTGTGGTATACATGGGCAAGGCAAGGGAGGGTGGAGTTCAGCGGTGGAGCCGGGTGGGGGGCGGCAAAATAAGGTTTCGCCTAGGGTGTAAAAAATCCTTGCACCAGCCCTGTGACTGTGCCCCTGCGTTGTCACCTGAACCTCTAGCGGAGACTACAAGGGTCTGTGCCCACACACGCACTGCACGGGCGTGGTCCACCACTGTCACTATAAGTAGACCCATCCAAAGCTAATGTGGGAGCCAATGAATGTAGATAAGAAGTGGCTGAAACAGGCTGTAGGAGATCAATAGCACTAATATGAAAAAATAAAAGAGGTTACCATTTTATGGAAACATGCAATTGTTTACGATACTCAGTATATTAGCAAACTAAATGTCAGATCTACTTTACCTGGACTGCATCACCACATGATCCTGTGTTGTGAAAAAATAGGAAGAACAGCATACAGTATGAGGCTGAATTCACAAAACGAACACACCATGATAAAGATGCTTAATTTTAAAACTGGCATTTATTTTTATTTGAGTCCAATTAATGTGGCAGAGTTATAAAGCACAATTAATGTGATTACTCCAGCGCTACTGCTATCAACAGTGTCTAATGTACAAATAAACTGTATTGGGAACTTTTCATATTTATATGTGTTCCCACACAAAGTAATGACTAATAAGAAAAATTTGGTGCTCCATATTAATATTCTATATGTCACAACATGTGAACAAATGCACAATTTTCTATATACAACTCAATCAGTGCAAACCGCAAAAATTATTACAAAAGAATACATAAATTATATATAGCATTCTGCCAGCATTTTTAATCACCATAAGTGTCCTTTATATAACAAAAGTCCACATATGTCTGTGTCTCAAAATCCTACTAAAAACAAGTTCCAAAGTGAAATTTCCACATTAGCTCCGTCTCTACCGCGTGCATAAATAATGCAATGGGGTTTATTTACTAAAGGTAACTCCACTTTGCACTACAAGTGCACTTGGAAGTACAGTCGCTGTAGATCTGAGGGGCTGATGCAAGGAAAATAAGTGCACTTGCAGTGCAAAGTGGGTTTGCCTTTAGTAAATTAACCCCAATGTGTCCCCATGGCAATCCAGAATTAAAAAATATACTTACATTTTAAAAAAGTGAATGGGTCTTTAAACTGGATAATACAGCCGCAAATAGGTACTCGGCGGCATCTGCGGCACTAGGCACCTCCCCCGCGTTACGTCTCCGCCCTTGTGACTTCCCCTAGGAGCGCCTTATTATTCATTTTTCGTAGTTATAAAGCATGACATTCACCAAACATTCACTGCACCCGAACCTTTCTGGTGCATGTGTTGTGGGACAGTAAATGTTTGGTTAAAGCAGTGTTTCTCAATTCCAGTCCTCAGGCCCCCCCAACAGGTCAGGTTTTCAGGATTTCCATTATTTTGCACAGGTGATTTGATCAGTTTTACTGCCTTAGTAATCACCACAGCCTTTTCATCTGAGGGAAATCCTGAAAACCTGACCTGTTGGGGGGGCCTGAGGACTGGAATTGAGAAACACTGGGTTAAAGTCACATTTACTGCTTTGTAAGTATTCCCCAAGCTTTGTGAATTGAGCTTATGATGTCTATGGGCCAGATTCTCAAAAGAGTTACGCCGGTGTATCTACAGATACACCGGCGTAATTCGAAATTCCCGCCGGCGTATCATTGTTTTGTATTCGCAAAACAAGATACGCCGGAATTAGGCTAGGATCCGACTGGTGTAAGTCACTTACACCGTTGGATCCTAAATGCAATACAACGCTGACCGCTAGGTGGCGTTTACGTTCAGGTCTCATTTGACTATGCAAATGAGCCTGATACGCCGATTCCCGAACGAATTTGCATTGCGTAGTCGTCGCGTACGTCGTTTCCGTAAGCGTAAGGTTACCCCTGCTATATGAGGGGTACCTTACGCCAGTCCGCCGTATGCCATGTTAAGTATGGCGTTGGGTCCGCGTCGTCTTTTCCCGTCGGGTACGCCGTTTTACTAAGTCGTTCTTGAATACGACTTTACGTCAATAGAAAACAATAAGTGCAGCGCTAAAGTTGATATTGAGTGGAAAAATGTTGCCAAAATCACATATCATTGGAAGTGAGAACAACAGAGGACTGTGAGGAATGTGAATGGGAATTCACTCAGCATGGGGGCAATGCTTGTAATGAGTCCATGTGTGTATAACAGGTGAATGGAAACACCGACCAGGTGCAATGAACAATGAAAAGTTCAATGAACAAATGGAAACAGTTCATAGGTATGCTTCCCAGTGGAAGGATAAAACACTTCAAACGTAATGCTGGTTCAGATAAAGAAAGTAGCAGTCATGGCTTGTCTGTAACAATCTTCAGAAAATCATAAAGAGGGTGGATACTCTTACCAGCTACGGTGGACTTGCATGTTAGTACTAACATCAAGTCGGATACAGCATGGTGGTCACAGCGGACCCTGGGCTCTGTACGGATGGATCTGTGGGATGGTCTCTCCAACTGGAACGATGGAACCGATCTTGTCAGATACCTCTCTCAGGAACAGAAACCCAAATGGACAGGGCTGATGACTCATGGATCAACACAGCATGTGTGGAAAGGAAAAAAAAAAAAAAAAAAAAAATGCTCCAATGGTGCAGGTCAAAAAAAAACCGTGAAGGCTTTATTTGTAAAGAAATTGAACAATAAAATCACGTGAATAGTTATAAAAGGCAGTATGGGGTACTAAGCATGGGTAACATGCTTAGTACCCCATACTGCCTTTTATAACTATTCACGTGATTTTATTGTTCAATTTTTTTACAAATAAAGCCTTCACGGTTTTTTTTGACCTGCACCATTGGAGCATTTTTTTTTTTTCCTTTCCACACATGCTGTGTTGATCCATGAGTCATCAGCCCTGTCCATTTGGGTTTCTGTTCCTGAGAGAGGTATCTGACAAGATCGGTTCCATCGTTCCAGTTGGAGAGACCATCCCACAGATCCATCCGTACAGAGCCCAGGGTCCGCTGTGACCACCATGCTGTATCCGACTTGATGTTAGTACTAACATGCAAGTCCACCGTAGCTGGTAAGAGTATCCACCCTCTTTATGATTTTCTGAAGATTGTTACAGACAAGCCATGACTGCTACTTTCTTTATCTGAACCAGCATTACGTTTGAAGTGTTTTATCCTTCCACTGGGAAGCATACCTATGAACTGTTTCCATTTGTTCATTGAACTTTTCATTGTTCATTGCACCTGGTCGGTGTTTCCATTCACCTGTTATACACACATGGACTCATTACAAGCATTGCCCCCATGCTGAGTGAATTCCCATTCACATTCCTCACAGTCCTCTGTTGTTCTCACTTCCAATGATATGTGATTTTGGCAACATTTTTCCACTCAATATCAACTTTAGCGCTGCACTTATTGTTTTCTGTTTATACTTGACTTTGTTTGTTTGTGTGCTGGCTGCTACATGGTCTAAATTTCTCTAACTAGCGCAATTTTTTTCCCCACATTTTTTTAGACTTTACGTCAATGACACACACGTCGGCGTCATTGGCGTTTTCCGTTGTGAGCTGGAGCATGCGCACTGGGCTATTTTTCAGCCCGGCGCATGCGCAGTTCAATCGGCGCGGGGGCGCGCTTAATTTGAATACAAGCCGCCCCCTTTGAATTACGCGGCCATACGCCGGGCCATTTACACTACGCCGCCGCAAATTACAGAGCAAGTGCTTGAGGAATACGGCACTTGCTCCAGTAAGTTGCGGTGGCGTAGTGTAAATGGCTTACGCTACGCCAACGCCGATTCTACGAGAATCTGGCCCACTCTCTATACAGATCAATGCACTAGTTTGGTCATAGATTACATATGGATCCGATTCCCCCATCCACACATGCAAGGTGGATAGAGGAATCCTCCCCACTGGGACATTGTATTCTGACAGTGGGACCTCTCTGCTGTCAGAATACACTGATCAGCGGCTGCAGCATACTGAAAGGCCTCGTACACACGACCGAGAATCTCGTCGTAAAAGAAACATTGTTTTCCTCAACGAGTTTCTTGTCAGGCTTGTCGAAAATCTTGTAAAGCTTTCTTTGCGTACACACTGTCAAGACAAAATCTTGTCGTTCTCAAACGCGGTGACGTACAACACATACAACGGCACTATAAGGGGGAAGTTTGATTCCACTGGCGCCACCCTTGGGGCTGCTTTTACTAATCTCATGTTACTGCGTGTTAAGTAAAAGTTTGGTGAGAGACGATTTGCGCTTTTCAGTCTGTTACAGCGTGACGAATGTGCTCTCTCCATTCCGAACGCTACTTTTACCAAAGGTGCGCTCCCGTCTCATACTTTATTCTGAGCATGCGCGGGTTTCTAAGCATACACACAAACGTGTTTCTCGTCATAAACCAGCCCGATGAGAAACACGATGAGGAAATTGAGACTCCCGATGAGAAAAAAAGAGAACTTGTTCTCTTTTTTTCTCATCGAGATCCACAACAGTTTTCTCAACGAAAAACATACACACGACCGTTTTCTTTGGCAAAAAAGCTCTGCCACCAAGTTTCTTGATGGATTTTGTCGAGGAAAACGGTCGTGTGTACGAGGCCATAGAGAAGAGTTTTCCAACCACCCCAATTGACAGAAACCAGGCGGGAGATTGACTTCTGTTGAGCAGGAACGGCCAGACCTGGATTGATATTCAGCTGAACTATCGGTGGCCGGCTTAAATATTTAAAGTGTATTTAAAGCCAGATAGTTTGTCTAGACTGGTAAGGGGGTCTAAACCTATCTCCGGTTTTTATTATCGTCTTCCCCCACCCTTGGAGTTGCACTTTATGTGTCCTGGTAACCACTGTCATTGGGACTGAAAGTGAAGGAAAATCTAGAACAGGAATACAGGGGAAAAATTTGAATGGGAGCTCTTGTTCCTGTGATAAGGCTGTCTGCTGTCGTGTCAGCTACACTGATATACACTGACAAATATAGAAGAATCCCCACCCCCAACACTTACCTGACACCACCACTCTCAATGAAGCACTGTCCCCGCTCTCCCTTTTTGCATTCATGGGCTTTACTGAGAGCCATTGGCTCTTGCTGCTGTCAGTCAAATACAGTGATGAGGGGGAAGGGCTGAGCCACACTGTGTGTGTCTATAGACATAAACAGCCCAGGTCAGGATAGAGCCTGCACAAGTGACCCTATAGAAAGCAGCTTGCTATGGGAGCACTCAGAGAAGAACTGGAGCCTGGAGCACCAGTGGGGGGACCCAGAAGAGGAGGTTTGGGGCTGCAATGTGCAATACTATTGCACGGAGCAGGTAAGTATGACATGTGTGTTATTTTAATAAAAAAAAAGTTAGCATTACAGTCCTTTTAACCACTTAAGGACCGCCGCCTTACTAAATACGTTGACAGAATGGCACGGGCAGGCAAATGGGCGTACCTGTATGTCCCTTTAAATCTGCCACCCAGCGGGCGCACATGCGCCGCCAGGGGGGCGCGTGCCTGCCGCGTGCCTCCTGAGTGCGGCCGTGGGTCCCGGGAACTCGATGTTGCCGTGCGGCCCATGATTGCGTTCGGTAAGCGCAGAACAACAAACAAGGCATTCCCCTATTCTGCCTAGTGACACTGTCACTGAGCCACGCCTCCTAACAGTAAGAATCACTCCCTAGGAAACACTTATCCCCTGCAGCATCACCTAGTGGTTAACCCCTTCACTGCCAGTATAATTTTTACAGTAATCAGTGCATTTTTATAGCACTGATCGCTGTAATCGCAAGTTACCTGGCTGACAGGACAACGTGATTACAGTGACAGTGCATTTTTTTCGGTGTATTAGTGTCACTGGTCCCCAAAAAGTGTCACTTAGTGTCAGATTCGTCTGCCGCAATGTTCGCTGATCGCTGCCTAGTACAAAAAAAACTAAAAAAAATTCCATATATCTATCCCATAGTTTGTAGACGCAATAACTTTTTTGCAAACCAATCAATATACGCTTATTGGTATTTTTTGACCAAAAATATGTAGCCGAATTCATACTGACCTAAATTTTT
The DNA here is from genome assembly GCF_905171775.1 of Rana temporaria. Classification (NCBI taxonomy): domain Eukaryota; kingdom Metazoa; phylum Chordata; class Amphibia; order Anura; family Ranidae; genus Rana; species Rana temporaria. The sequence goes on along the minus strand of NC_053489.1, from coordinate 561,820,138 downwards.
TGAAGAGATTTTTTACAATTTTTTATTGGATATGTTTTATAGCAGAATGTAAAACATTTTTTTTTCAAAATTGTCGGTCTTTTGTTGTTTATAGCGCAAAAAATAAAAATTGCAGAGGTGATTAAGTACCAGCAAAAAAGAAAGCTCTATTTGTGGGAAAAAAGGACATACATTTTATTTGGGTACAGTGTAGCACGACCGTACAATTGTCAGTTAAAATAACGCAGTGCTGTATCGCAAAAAATGGCCTGGTCATTTAAGAGGTATATCTTCTGGGGCTGAGGTGGGGTTAGAGGGTAGTAGAACTGGGGCTTAATTGCCTATTTTAACCATCCCCCAACTGCCAGTATAAACAAGGTTTATACCCTCTTTAACTGTGAAGCTCCCTGGTTCCATACAGTATTGGTGGGTAGTTTTTGAAATGAGGACAATAGTGTACATGTCAGTTATACAACGTGTACAACAGTAACATGATAAAAGCAGCTGGTTAGCAGTGAATTTCAAGAAATGTCACAAATGTTGTTGTCTTTTGTGATTGAAGTTCTACCATTTTTAAAATGTTGTCTATTGTCTCCAGGTTTCATCGGGAAGGTGCCATTAGCCCTGGGTCTACTCTGACAACAGTGGAGGCCAGGCTGGCTAACCTCTTTCAGTCAGATTTCTTGGCACTACTTGCAACATTTGAGTAAGTTTCATTTTTTTACAGCAGATCAATTATACTATATATACCATATTTATTACAGGTACTTATATAGCGCTAATTTACCCAGCGCTTTACATATGTATATTGTACATTCCCATCAGTCCCTGTTCTCAAGGAGCTTACAATCTAAGGTCCCTAACTCACATTCATACATACGCATACATGGGTCAATATAGACAGGAGTCAATTAACCTACCAGCATGTCTTTGGAGTGAAGGAGGAAACCGGAGTAACCGGAGGAAAACCACACCATTTTATTATGTTTAAAATGTATCTAAAGCGGAAACTTTCTTTGTTTTGAATAGACTGGATAGACTGGTGAGAGGTTAGAACCCTTGTCAGGTTTTTTTTTTTAGCTGTCCATGTCCTTGCTCTCTATTTGTCCTGGTGTCCATTGGCACTTGGATAAACAGTGAGTAAAAATACCAAAATTTAGAGTTACCAGAATAGTGGAAAAATCTTTAATGTAGACTTATGTTCTAATGACAATTGCCTCAGAGGGGATTTCACAAATTTCTCACTTCTATGTGTGTCTACAGAACAGGAAGTAAAGGGAAATCTCCCCAATGGGACACATATGGCAGAAAAAACAACTGCCAGAGGGTTTTACATTCCCTTTTCTATCCAGTGGCATATCCTTCCTGGTACAATGTGTGCCGGGCGGTCCCCGAGTTGGGTGTGGCCCACTATGCTCTTACACACACTGTACAACATGAAGGATTCGGATCCTAAATAACTCCCATTCAGTGTGCCCCACCGTCAGGTGAGTGAGGCATCTGCAGCTGCACCTGTCACTGTTGCTACTAGGGAGTGGATACATTACTGACATCACAGTGGTGGTGGGTGCCGGTGTCACGTCATCGCCCGGCGCCGCGTGCGATCCAGCTTGGAACACGGAAGTGCCGAATGCAATCAACACTGCATTCAGCACACATGCCTCACAACTATAAACAGAATGGTGTGTATTACACACACCGTTCTATTATTGTCAGCCGTATCGGTCACGCTACAATCCTGGCACCATAGCTTCCATACTGGACAACAAACCTGGTTGCAACTTCATGGACATTCTACCACCACCCTTTCTACATCCAGGCCGTCATTGCTGGGGACACCTTGAAAGATCTTCCTTGCTGACACCCTACACTACGGAATCCTTTGCTGTTAACTTCAAGCCTTGCAAAACGGATAAGTAGCATTTGTTCCATCTGTAGTGCCTTAGAAAAACCTGCTACATATATTGCCTCTAACATTCGTTGCATATAATTCTGGCTTGCTAGAGATTAACATACTGCTTGGGACTGACTGTTGTGTTAATGCCTGTTGCTGTGGAATGTCTTAAAGGAACATATACTCTCAAATTTAGCTGAGCTATATGCCTCTCTTACGCAACTATTAGTTTTCTATCACAAACCCCATTTACTACGTGCTTGACATAAGTTGTTACTTATTTGTGGGCCTGTGCCCTAAGTTTCTGAACATGTTCACTTTATCTTTTCTATGCTAAGGGTTGAGGTATTTTATACCTGCTCCCTTAGTGGCCTAATGCATTTCCTTATGTTTAAGTGATATGATGTAGAGAACCCACAAACTCCTGTTCTTGATTGGAGTGACGCCTGGGGTGCAGTAGAAATATTTGCCAGCACACCATGGAACTACATAAATAGCGTCCAAACGGATGTTTTATTGCATGATCACAACATGGTGTTGTGATCATGCAATAAAACATCCGTTTGGACGCTATTTACGTTGTTTCATGGTGTGCTGGCAAATATTTATACTGTAACGTGTACCAGTATCCAGCTGGTTGTTGCTACAAACACCCAAACCCAAGTGCGGATCCAGGAATGTGTGCGATGGGAATATGAAGTATAACACCAGAGCTGTTACACACGCTGAGCATGGGGCCACCATTGTCATGCAAACCATCAACTGAGTGTGCCACATAACCACTCCACAGTCTCCACATTTGGTTTGAAGCAGAGATTTAAATGCTCACCAGCTCTGAGCAGCTCTGAGCTGCTTGTATAATGTAATTATTATGATCAGCGCTTACATAAAACAATACAGTAACATGAGATTAGCAAAAGCAGCCCCAAGGGTGGAGCCAGTGGAATCAAACTTCCCCTTTATAGTGCCGTCGTACGTGTTGTCTTGACAGTGTGTATGCAAGGAAAGCTTGACAAGATTCTCGTCAAGCCTGACAAGAACCTCTTCGAGAAAAACAACAATGAGATTCTCGGTCGTGTGTACGAGGCAATAGCCTAAAGCTCTCCTCTGTCCTCTCCCCCCTCCCTGCCTGTCAGCTCCTGTGTCAGGGCTGGCTCCCCCCCCTCCTGCTGCTGAAATAACATTATTTACTTTAAATAATCCACTCGGTTTCCCAATGATATGTCCCCCTGTGTGTGTTGTATAAAAAAAATGTATATACCTTATTTGTGAGCGCTGATCGGAGATCACGTGACCTGCTGGCTCTTTTCTCCTCCTCCCCTGAAGACTGACATCAGTGGGGGGAATCTCGGCCCCTCCCACTGCATCTGTCAGATGGGGAGAGGAGAGAGGTGGCAGGTCACGTGACCGCTGATCAGCGTTCAAAAATAAGGTATATACATTTTTTTTATACAACACACACACAGGGGAACATATCATTAGAAGAATGAGTGGATTATATAAAGTAAATAATGTGGGTTAAAAAACCCTTTTAAGAAATTCTGTCAAGGCAAGCTATTGCGGGGGGGTGGGGGGGTGGGGTGACGGACCCCCACGCTGCATCTAAGCAATATCGCACGTGATCCTGCCAACAAAACCCTGGTGATAAATATTGCATTTTTTTTTTTACTTTCTGTTTCATTTGTGAATTGGACTTAACAGCTTACCGCATGTTTTTTTGCGACATTTTTCATTTTGCGTTAAATACCGCGTAATCATTTTTTTTCTGTGAATTGTACATTCATTTAACACATGCAATAATTTATGCAAATTAGTCACGTGACTGTGTTATCGCATGTGGTAACTGTTAGTGAATTGACTCCCTTGTCTTATCTGTTGATTTGGCTGGGTGCATGTCTTTGTTAGCAGTGGTGTTGTTACTTCTTGTCCATTTCAAAACTAAAAACATGTTTTCTTGCATTAAAAAAAGTATGAAATTATTTGGATATATATTACTGACATACTTCTCCCTTTTTTCCCAGAAAAATTGATAAATACAGCAGAAATGTAATTAGTCAGCAGGAATTTCGAGCTGCAATAGAAAGCAGGTAGGTACATTAAAACGGAATATTCCAAATACATTATAATTCATGTATAATTCAGTTGTTTCTCTTTCTGTTTTGTCGGATTATATGTGATTACATGTCCACCTACTTTCCGCAAGCTCATTGGGGTTGATTTACTAAAACTGAAGAGTAAAAAATCTGGTGCAGCCTTGCATAGAAACCAATCAGCTTCCAGGTTTTATTGTCAAAGCTTACCATATATACTCGAGTATAAGCCGACCCGAATATAAGCCGAGGCACCTAATTTTATCACAAAAAACGGGGATAACGTATTGACTCGAGTATAAGCCTAGGGTGTCCATCTGCATGTCTCACTGTGCCTCACTTTGCCTTACTGTGTCCATGTGCATGCCTCACTGTGCCTCTCTGTGTCCATGTGCATGCCTCACTGTGCCCATGCCTTACTGTGCCCATGCCTCACTGTGTCCATGACTAGACTGACGTTTAACACGGGAGTCTATGGAAGGGGTGCCCGGCTTTGAAAAATCGGTGCTCCCCGTCCGTAGGTCCCCCAGACAACAAACTTTGCACACTTGTAGAGGAAGAGTGGGGCTACATGTGTGCCAAGTTTGCCGACCCTGATTCCACTGCTGCCACCTACCGTCTGGGGGGCCAGAAAATTCAGACATTTTGTAAACTTGAGCTGCTAGGAATTTATTAGTTATGAGTGTAGCGCCTGGCTACTTTCATAGCAGGTGCTGCTGTAAATTTAGGGGGGGTCAGAGAGTTAGTTGCCTCTGACCATGTTTATTCGGCTAAATTTAAGGCCTCTGTTTCAGCTCTGGCTGTACTGTGTGCCCATGCTGCTGTCTGGGGACTTCAGGCCCCCCAGACGGTAGGTGGCATCAGTGGAATCAGGGTTGTGTGGATACTTCTCCTCGTCAGCCAATCAGGAGGGTTGATCGTCTCGCTGTGCATGCTGGGGAGGGGTATTTAGGGGGCAGACGCCATTGGTTAGGGTCGTCGCAGTGCCACCATCCATCTGGGAAGTCAACCCACCACCCCCGTGTGTGGCCCTCCTGGCCGGGGTGTGTGTGTTGCAGTGTTCCTGGCTCTGGGACCACGTTGGTCTGGAGCATTAATCTATCTCTTAGACTCAGTAGGTAGACTGAGTCTGCCATTTGCAAGTGGTCCTGGGCTGTCCGTCCCGTGGGAGGAAGCCGATCGATAGAGAACCTGTCTGGGGGATACCGAGCACGAGGCTGGTGTTTCAGGAGAGGCCTATCTGCTCATCGAAGGACACTTCATATCTGAGAGGCTGGACGATGGTCGCCTATCAGTTCCTGACTTAACTAAAGCTGTTTGAAGGAGATCAGGGTGCTGAATCCAGTTTAGAAGGATTTTGGACCGAAACTATCTCCACCTTTAGGAGGGTCTGTGGCAGAGACTTCACCCTAAAGTTCCGAGTGACATCCTGGCTGCTAGGCTGGTGAGAGAGGCCTATCCAGATGCGCTATACCCTCTCTGGCTAGAGTGTCGAAGAAAGTTGTCGTTGGAAGCAGGACTGTTTCCATACCCAGTTACATCTGAATCTGTCACCTTCCATTTCTTCTATCCCTTCACCTTTCTACTATTTACCATTTTTACCCAGTTGGGCAATAAAAGCACAGAAAAGACACCTGTTCGTGTGGACATTGACTTTATCACAGCTCTCATCCAGTACCCTAGACGGCAGGAAGATAGAGGTAACGTGCCACCCAAATCAAACCAGCAGCTCCTTCGGGGGTAGTGCTATATTAGTGAGAAAAAGACAGAGGAGAATGAGTGCCTCAGAGCCAAGATCCCATGTTTTTTTTAAGTTCTGGCATTGTGAGGCCTCGTACACACGACCAGTTTCCTCGGCAGAATTCATCAAGAAACTTGGTGGGAGAGCTTTTTTGCCGAGGAAACCGGTCGTGTGTACGTTTTTCATAGAGGAAACTGTCGAGGAACTCGATGAGCAAAAAAAAAAGCAAATTCTCTTTTTCCTCGACGGTAATCTGAATTTGCTCATCAAGTTCCTCGTCGGGCTGGTTTTCGATGAGAAACTTGAGCGTGTGTATGCTAAGAAACCCACGCTTGCTCAGATTAAAGTATGAGACGGGAGTAAAAGTAGCATTTGTAATGGAGATAACACATTTTTCAAGCTGTAACAGACTGAAAAGTGCAAATCGTCTCTTACCAAACTTTTACTTAACACGCAAACACATGAGATTAGCAAAAGCAGCCCCAAGAGTTGTGCCAGTGGAATCGAACTTCCCCTGCCATTGTATGTGTTGTACGTCACCGCGTTTGAGAACGAGGAGATTTTGTCCTGACAGTGTGTACGCAAAGCAAGCTTGTCGAGTTCCTCGACAAGCCTAACAAGGAACTTGACGAGGAAAACGATGTGTTTCGCCCGACGAGTTCCTCGGTCGTGTGTACGAGGCCTCAGAGTTTCACTGTTAGTTATACAGCTTTTCTACACCAGATGCAAAATTATATAATCCTTATACAGTATATAACAATTAAAGCAGAACTTCACTTTCTCAATCAGCAAGGACTCTTTTTAATCCTTTAATAGAAAGGAAGGTATATCATATTTACTTATTTTAAACAACTATTTTTCCCCTACAATTTATCAGTTACTTCCTGGTTTCCAGGTCGAGGCAAATGTTGTCATACCTTCCAGAAGTCTGGAAGCACAACCCTCCTGTCTGCATGCTTAAGCTAAGGGCAGAAGGATTCCAGGAAGTAAATGCTAAATGAATCATCTGCCCTTGCTCAAGATGGCCACAGTCATAAAGGGATGTTTTCTTAGATGATTTTGCAGCAAATTAAAGTATGGAGAGATGGGTGAGTTTGCTTTGAGTATTAACCTCCCTGGCGGTATGATTCTTTCCGAAAAAACATGCTGAAAGCGGTACCATTATTTGCAAGGAAATTTGGCGTTTTATATTGTAGGCCTGTAATTTTTAGAAATAACTCACTTAAATCTGACCAAACAAGATTCTAATAGGCATCCCGGGTATGACATTTTTTTAAAAACAAAATTATAAATTATAATATAATAAATAATTATAAATAATTATAACAAATAATAATATAATTATAATAAAAATTATTCAATAATGTAATCAAATTAAAATCACTGAAATTTGCTCAGTTGCAGAATTGTTGCTGTCATTATTTTTTTTTTTTTATGACGAATTTCCCCACAAATCGCTATCGCACAATTCTGCAAGTGATTATAATTTATTATCGCTGTTTTTTAGCTGATCTAAAACTATTTTTGACATAAAGGGACACTTTTGGTTGCTATGAACAATCTACAGTTTGCAGGGAGAAAAAAAGGTTTTTATTATATAAAATGACATGCAGGACACAGGACAGGGGGGGTGTGTTTTTTTTACATACAGTACTGTAATCTATAAGATTACAGTATACTGTATGTAATGTGTTTGTTTACGTTTTTGAATTTGGCGCCGTTCTCCGTCCCCGTGCGTCGTAACGTCGCAGGGAACGGAGATCGGCGTCACACGGAGGCACTATGTGAATCGAGCGAGGTCCCGCTCGCTCACACAGCGCGGTGGCATCGCTGGATCCAGGGACAAGGTAAGTAAAAAGTGCCTGTGGATCTAGCGAGGCAAGCCCGAGACTGACTCGGGGTTACGGATCGTAGCAGGAAAATCTAACCCCGAGTCAGTCTCGGGAACACCGCCAGGAAGGTTAAAAATGAATTAAATGGCTTATAGTGCTCAGATGGAGTGTAGTTCTGCTTTAAGAGTGAAAAATCATTGAAGGTTTTTCATGTTTGAATTCACCACAATGTATTTGGTGTGCATCTTGCATGCTGATGGGTGAAATGGTTAATAAATGACATCAAGAATCATAACCTTTCAGTTAAGGATGCACCGATACCAGTTTAAGACTCAGTATGAGTACTGATACTTCTTCTCAAGTACTCGCCGATACCAATTACTGATACCTATTTTTAGTGTCATGTGACAGTTTATATATACAGTTGTGCTCATAAGTTTACATACCATGGCAGAATTTATGATTTCTTAGCCATTTTTCAGAGAATATGAATGATAACATAAAAACTTTCACTCGTGGTTAGTGTTTGGTTGAATCCATTTATTATCAATCAACTGTGTTTACTCTTTTTCAAATCATAATGACAACAGAAACTACCCAAATGACCCTGATCAAAAGTTTACATACCCCAGTTCTAAATGCCATGTATTGCCTCCTTTAGCATCAATGACAGCTTGAAGTTGTTTGTAGATGAGTCTCTGTATCTTCTCAGATGGTAAAGCTTCCCATTCCTATTGGATAAAAGCCTCCAATTCCTGTAAATTCTTGGGCTGTCTTACATGAACTGCACGTTTGAGATCTCCCCAGAGTGGCTCAATGATAGTGAGGTCAGGAGACTGAGATGACCACTCCGGAACCTTCACTTTATTCTGCCGTAACCAATGACAAGTCGACTTGCCCTTGTGTATTGGATCAGTCATGTTGGAATGTCCAAGTACGTCCCATTCACAGCTTCCTGGCTGATGAATGCTAAGTATTTTTTGATCACATACTGCATACATCTTGCCATCAATTTTGACCAAATTTCCTGTGCCTTTGTAGCTCGCACATCCCCAAAACATCAGCGATTCACCTCCGTGTTTCACAGTAGGAATGATGTACCTTTCATCATAGGCCTTGTTGACTCCTCTCCAAATGTAGTGTTTATGGTTGTGGCCAAAAAGATCAATTTTGGTCTAATCACGCCCAATGACTAAGTGCCAGAAGGTTTGAGGCTTGTCTCTGTGCTGTTTGGCGTATTGTAAGCAGGATACTTTGTTACATTTGCGTAGTAATGGCTTTCGTCTGGCGACTTGACCATGCAGCCCATCTTTCTTCAAGTGCCTTCTTATTGTGCATCTTGAAACAGCCACACCACATGTTTTAAGAGAATCCTGTATTTCACCTGAAGTTATTTGTGGTCTTTTCTTTGCATCCCGAACAATTTTCCTGTCAGTTGTGGCTGAAATTTTAGTTGGTCTACCTGACCATGGTTTGGTTTCAACAGAACCCCTAATTTTCCGCTTCTTGAATAGAGTTTGAACACTTCTGATTGGCATTATTAATTCCTTGGATATCCTTTTATATCCCTTTCCTGTATTATACAGTTCAACTACCTTTTCCTGCAGATCCTTTGACAATTTTTTTGCTTTCCCCGTGACTCAGAATCCAGAAACATCAGTGCAGCAATGGATGAAAGATGCAAGGGTCTGTCAGGAGTCCAGAAACTCATTGACCTTTTATACACACACGCTAATTACAAGCAAACAGATCACAGGTGAGGATGGTTACCTTTAATAGCCATCCAAACCCCTTTGTGTCAGGGTATGTAAACTTATGAACACAACTGTGTATATGTATGTATATATATCTATATAGATATAGATATAGATGTGTGTGTGTGTGTGTATATATATATATATATATATATATATATATGAATTTGATGCGTTTTGAACTGCACCTTATTCGCATAATGTGAACCTGCAACCTTTTCTCTGCAGCCGGTTCACATATGTCCAGGCCGGCCGCAGCACATTTTTAAAATTAGTCCAGTGCGATTTTGAGTACAGTTTAGGTGCGATTTCCACTGTCATACACTTTTGACAATTTGCATCTAAATCGCACCTGAACCGCTAAACAAAGTCTTATCGGAGGGGACTGAAATCCCAAAGGTATCGGTTTTAGTATCGGAGCATTTTTACGATTACAAGCACTCATGCAAATGCTTAGTATCGACAACGATACTGATACCGGTATCAATAATGGTGCAATGGTTCTTTTAGCCAAGTTTGGATCCTTTGGACAGATTTACTAAATGTTGTCTTCCACATGATTTTATAGCATTCACTTAAGCACATTTTAATAAATCAGGTCCATTACATATCTGTAATGTGATGTTACACAAATTGATTATCAGCCAATATATTGGTTGGGAGTAGAGCTGATCTATCTAAACCTGGAAGCTAGCTGTCATTGCTGGGCTCCTGCTATGTATACAAAGGGGTGAGGATGCTTGTGTCTCACTGATCTATCCCTTTGGGTATGTCAGTTGTGGGGCAGGGAATCTCCAGCCCATAGCTCATTGGCCCAGCAAAGATAGTTAACATTCTTACCTCTTAAAAAAAACAACAGTTAACGTTCAGACAAACTTGGGTTTTGACCCTAAGCAACCCCACACCCAAGCTAGTTGGGAGTGAAAAAAACTGTAGGAGGTCACCAAGAAATAAGTACACTCCTGTGACCCAGAAGAGAAGTACAGTGGAACCTCGGATTACGAGCATAATCTGTTCCCGAAGAATGCTCGTAATCCAAAGTACTCGCATATCAAAGCGAGTTTCCCCATTAAAGTCAATGGAAACGAAAATAATTTGTTCCGCATTGACTTCGGGGCGCTGGCGAGCCTCGGAAACACACGGAAAGGCCAGAGGACAGCTCGGCTGACCTCGGCAAACCTCTGGAACGGATTATTTCCAAGTCTTTCTGAGCATTTCCGAGTGGCTCCGACCGGCACTGATCGCCTCCGGCGCCCCCCCACCTCAGGCCAAACGCGGTACTGCACACCACTGTGGCTTGAATCCTGCTTGTTTTGCCAGACAACGCTCGCAAACCGAGTCAGGATTTTTAAAAATACAGTGCTCGTTTTGCGAAACGCTCGTTAACCGCGTTACTCGCAATCCAACGTTCCACTGTCTGCCCAAAAAAGCTTTGGCCATACTTCTCCTTTAAATCAGATTGAAAATGTTATTTCAAGTTCCCTTCTCTGATTCTCTAATTAGACTACCCAAGTCATTAGAAAAACACTTTTTTTGCCTTCAAAAGAAATCTTGAATGTCTACTCTAGAAAGCTGAATCAGGATTTATTTTGCTCGAGAAAAAAAGGCTTTTATTTAAGTACAGTAAATCCTCATACACACGATCAGTCCATCCGATGAGAACGGTCTGAAGGACCGTTGTCCTAGGTTAAGTTATGAAGCTGACTGATGGTCCGTCGCGCCCACACACCATTGGTTAAATAACCGATCCTGTCAGAACGCAGTGATGTAAAACACAACGACGTGCTGAAAAAAATGAAGTTCAATGCTTCCAAGCATGCGTCGACTTGATTCTGAGCATGCGTGGATTTTTAACCGATGGTTGTGCCTACTAACGATCGGTTTTGACCTATCGGTTAGGAATCCATAGGTTAAATTTAAAGCAAGTTGGCTTTTTTTTACCGATGGTTAAAAAATCTATGGGGCCCACACACGATCGGTTTTGACCAATGAAAACGGTCCTTCAGACCGTTGTCCTCTGGTTAACCTATCGTGTGTACGAGGCCTAAGATTGCTGCTGGTTCTATGCTATAGGAATAAGTCCGTCTATAACCAGGAAGGATTAGGATGTTTTATGCAGAGCTGACAGTGTCTATTGTAGGAGAGGGGTTGTAGATACATGTCATCTTCCACTGGATATCTTATGAGACTTATATGTCCACATAACAAAGATATTTCTGAGCATTTCCACCCCCCATCATCTTCCCCCGCTGCTCCTCTGCCTTCCTCTTCACTGTCTCACAACCTCCGTCGCCCAGCTTCCCACTATTGTGTCCTAATCCTACCATTGTCTCAATATTCCATCGCTGTCTCCCATTCAGCTCTCATGCATAACGGCTATTGTTAGATTGTGGATAACTGGCATAAAAATGAAACTTTTATAAGGATGCTTTGGTCATTCAAAATAAAGCCAGTGATATGTTAAGAACGTGTCTGACTGGTTTTCTAATCCAACTGTCCCATGCCACCAGTGTACAGGAACACCTTGGCTACCCATAGACAATAGGGATAATGCCTGTGGGAGAATGACACTTTTCCCAACTCAGTGATTCATCTAATGGTCTTGTGACCATGTTTGTCTTGTGATTGTTCTATATAAAGTATCTATATATGCCTGCCAGTGACAACATAATATTTCTATATATGTGCACAATTATCCGAGTTTACCATGTCATTGTGATCTATTAGCAGCCGGCAATAGACATAATTGAAGTACTTGTTGTTTTCCATCTGTAAGTGATACATTCACAATGGCGGACTATCTGGCAAATAACAAACCATCAGGGCACTGTTTCCTTCCCTACTGCCCCCTACACACAATCGTATTTTCCGGGGGAAAAAACTTGGATGGTTTTTCCGACGGAATTCCGCTCAAGCTTGGCTTGCATACACACGGTCACACAAAAGTTCTCTAAACTTTCGTCTGTCAAGAACGCAGTGACGTACAACACTACGACGAGCCGAGAAAATTAAGTTCAATGCTTCCGAGCATGCGTCGAATTGTTTCTGAGCATGCGTCGGAATTTTGCGCGTCAGAATTGCTACAGACGATTGAAAATTCCAACAGCAAAAGTCCGATGGAGCATACACACGGTCGGAATTTCCTTTCAAAAGCTCACATCAGACTTTTTCTGGTGGAATTTCCAATCGTGTGTATGGGGCATAAGTCTCTGTTCTATGGCCTATTTCTGGACAATGTTACTCAATGACCAGTATTCCTATTGCTCTCCCAAAATGGATCAAGAAATTGTAGCTGCCACATGGGTCACTTTGCAAAGTGCAGTTGCACTAGAATTTAGTAAATTAGGTAAAGTTTTACTTTGCAAAGAATACCCAATCATGAGCAAGGGAAAAAAAAGCAACAACGCATTTTTGCTTGCACATGATTTGATGATGGAAGTCAGCAGAGCTTCTGCTCTTTTGCTAAGCTTTGCAGCAACTGCACTTTGGAAAGGGCACAATCTATTTGCCTTTAGTAAATTTTAGTAAATCAACCCCTTTGGGTGTAGTTTGCATATTCTATGCGGCCACATCGAACTGTAAATCACACCAAAGTAGCACAACATTTTAATGCAGCTGTGCTGCATTGGTGTGAATGGGCACCATTGGAATCAACATTATTTCTATTGTCATTGTCCAAGTCGCATCTGAAATCTCATCAGTGTGAACCAAGCCTTAGCCTAGGTTCACATTGGAGCGATTTGTCATGCGATTTGAGAGATCAAATCGCATGACAAGTCGCAGCCTATTGGCGGCAATGGCACTGTTCCAATCGGTGCGACACCGATTTTGCGGCACCGCACCAATTTTCAAAAGTAGTGCACTACTTTTGCCGATTTCAGGTGCGATTTCTATAGACATCTGTGTATGAAGCCACACAAATGTCTATCAAGTAGCACCTGAAATCGCGCTGACCTTGCTACTTTGAAATCGCGCTACTTCAAGTAAAGTAGCATGATTTCAAAGTAGCATCAGTGTGAACCAGGGCTTAAGGTAAGTATATGTCCTCAATGCATCCCTTAAGAATTATATAAATTATATATAAGTGGGAAGGTGTGGTATCACTTTTTGTTTTGTAAGAGGTTACTATGGGTTATTGCACTTTTGCACATAGTACTGCCCATTCTTGTCTTATTCTTAATGCACACTGGACGTTAAAATAATGATATAAAAATGCCAGTGATTTTTTCAACTCTTTTCAGCTTTTTTCAAAGTTTTTTCAATAGCGTATTTTTGCGTTTCTCCGCGTTAGCGTTTTTTAGCGTTTTTTGGTTGAATTTTTTTTTCAATAGATCAAAATGTTAAAAAACGCTGGTGAGTGACGTTTATTTTTGCGTTTATCAGCGTTTATTGACGTTTATCAGCGTTTATCAGCGTTAGAGCGTTTTTACAGCTGAAAAACCTCTCTCAGAACCCACTAGTTTTTTTTTTTTTTTTTTTACTGCTCAAAAACGTCACTGCTCAAAACTGCTGATAACAGCCTATGTGTGCATTGACACATAGGATAACATGATGGAGAGTTTATTGACTGTAGAAAAAAACATCTACTGCCAAAAACAGCTGCTGTAAAAACGTCCAAAAACGTCCAGTGTGCATGAGGCCTAATGTGTAGTGAAAAATAAGATGGACACTTTGTTAAGTTTATTGGAATATGCCACTTTTAAGTACACAATGGAGTTTATTTAATATCGCTGGATAGTGCAAAATCGGGCTCACATCTGCATAGAAACCAATGAGCTTCTAGGTTTTATTACCAGGCTTAATTGAACAAGCTGGGGTTAGAAGCTCATTGGTTTCTTTGCAGAATGACCCCATTGTGTACTTAAAAGTGGGGTATGCCTGTATATACTGTCCCCACACACTTTTATATTGGTTTCCTTCTTGTTAAAGAGAGAGACATAAAAATGGTAGTGGCCTGGGATTTTTTTTAATAAGGATTTGATCCTTTTGCATATGGATTAATTTTACATTGCTTTTGTTTTCTACAAAACTCTGGAGTTACTTGGCTAGTTTATTAGTGGAAAATACTGTTTCCTGGACATTTTGTAAATGCAATATACAAGTGAGCTATAACATGTCTCGTGCATAAATTGTATATACAGATACACATGCTATAATCATATATTGGAGATAATTACTCGCTATCTAGATCTCTTTGTATTCATGTAGAACTGGGAGGAAAAATATTAACTTCATCAAAATTAAATAATTTTTTTTTAGAAAGCATAAAAAGACTGTCCATGTGTCCATGTGAAATAAGCTGTTTGATTTGGATGAGTTTTTTTTTTTAGATGACTGCGCATTCACCTATTCATCATATCTTATGTTTTAGACCTGTGGGTTTGCAGGACTTCACTTGTTCTCATTTCATACATTTCAGAACTCTAGAGGTTAATGCATCTAACCTTTAAAGATCTGTGTGCGCTTCCATAATTGCATTAAGTTTATTACCATATTTTATTGTGCCGGGCTATATACCATGTATGTACAAGATCAGAATTAAGCGAAATGCCTTTTACATGCTAATGAGCTTCTATCACTGTGATATACATAACTTTACAGAACCTTTAAGAAACTGGGCAATTTTTGTCCTGAGAAAGACATTTATGTCTAAAGCCATGACAGGGAATCCTTCTGTAGTTTTACAAGGTCTCTTTTATTTACATAAATCTGTCAAAGTGATGAACAGTCTGCAAAATGAGTTGAATAGTTACTTGTGGCATAGTATTCTTTACCCTTGCCACAAGGAAAGAAACTTACCGCAATTCCCATCCCCTCCACAACCTTCTTCCCCCAAAAGTCAGCTGTTCATTATCACCGTCTCCACATAGTGAATGAAGCCTTGTTAATCATTATTTTCTTAAGACATCCTGATTTTTGCCTGTGTTTTGGGGATTATGCCTAAATTGTGCTCCAGGGATGAAAACACTTTGTTGCCATTGAACAAATACTGGCACTTTCCAGATATTCCTCTTAAGAGCCCTCACAATGCACTTTCTAGATTCACTCTGTGTTTCGTATGGAAAGCAATGTTTTTGTAAATTTCCTTTTCAAGCCAACAGGGACTGCTGAAAAGCCCCTTTGCAGTGTTAGCTTGTTTAAGCAATACAGTGTTTTAGCCTAATGAATACAGTCTTATAGAGGACAATCCGACATGGCTTTCTATGCCGGTATCTCGTCCAGAGCCCAGGCTCCATGTGCAAGTGCTGAGCTCGAAATTCTTTCACTGCTGAAAAACGTGATTAACCTCTGATATTCACGTGGCCATTCTTGATGGCAAGGGGCAGAGTGGTGACAGAGTTAATGGCAACCATATGCTGCTGGTATTGTGGGTCCCTGAGAGGCAAACAAACTACTTGATTGACTGGTACTAACCTCTGTTTCAGGTTTGGTGTAGAGATTACTGATGAAGACTTTGAGCTGCTACTTGACAGAGCCCCCCTTGACGAAGATGGGAACGTCCGATACCCTCACTTCATGGCAATGTTTGATTCTCGGTAATTAATGTCTTTAGCTGGTCTATTATTTGCATGTTTTTTGTGCTTACAATATATTTGTCTTTGCTGGTTTAAGTGATACTCTATACCCGTTCATTTGAATGAGACCAGTGGCGTTATATGTCACAAAAGTAAAATCCAGGAACTCATATATGGTAAGTGTGCAAACTGTTGAATACATATTAATGTCTCTACTTACTAACAATTTATAAAAAATAGTCCGCAGAAAGCCAAATGCTCAATTTTAAATGTGTATTTTCTAAAATGTTTATAATTTTTTTTGGCATATTCTCACCTTATTTGCCTTTATGTTTAAAATGGTATAAATAACAATGGACTTTTTTAACTGGACTTCTATAGTCTTATGCCGCGTACACACGACCGTTTTTTTTTTTTTTTTTTTTAATGTCGTTAAAAACGATCATGTGTGGGCTCCAGAGCATTTTCCACGACGTAAAAAATGGCCATTAAAAATTTAGAACATGCTCTGATTTTTCACGTCGTTTTTAACATCGTAAAAAATGGTCGTGTGTGGACGACGTGAAAAAAAATGCGCATGCTCAGAAGCAAGTTATGGGACGAGAGCGCCCTCGTTCTGGTAAAACTAGCATTCGTAATGGAGATAACACAAAATAAGCAAAAGTATCCCCAAGGGTGGCGCCATCCGAACGGAACTTCCCCTTTATAGTGCCGTCGTACGTGTTGTACGTCACCGCGCTTTGCTAGAGCATTTTTTTTTTCACGATCGTGTGTAGGCAAGGCCGGTTTAACAATAATCGGGTTGAAAAAAACGTTGTTTTTTCTAGACCATTAAAAATGGTCGTGTGTACACGGCATTATACACAAGTAGTGATAGATGGTATGATAAAGAACATATGTAAATCTGTGCTATTAAGACTGACCACTTTTAATTATAATTCCTTTTATTTGTAATGTTTTACATGTATTTATGTTCATTTTTAGAGCATTTAATGTCCCTTTTAAAACTTCAATTTTCTGTACATTGCTTTTATAATAGCTGCAAGGCTAACTAAAAGCGGCCCATCGATTTCACAAAATATCAAAGTTTCATTTGACCTTTTACACATTTGGAAAATAATAATTGGAAAATGTGTTTTGAAAGATGGTCCAAAAAAAAAAAAAACCTCAAACATATTCCTTATTGCCAGTCTTTATATAAAGAGTCCCGTCGATCAGTTTTCTGCCAATGTCTTACTCAAGAATGTTTGCATGAGATAAGTTATAGGGGTTTACTTACTAAAGCTAGAGAGGGCAAAATGAGTCACAATTCTGCAGAGAAACCAATCAGCTTCTAACCTCAGATTGTTTAATTAAGCTTCAGCAATAAAACCTGGAAGCTGATTGGTGACTAATGCAGAATTATGAAAAATTTTGCTCTCTCTAGCGTCAGTAAATAAACCCTATATTATACTTGTTCGAATTTTTGTCACTGATGTGCATTTACCAAGAATTTTCTTAATTGGTTGCACACTAATAAGCCTAAAACCTAAATCTAATAAATTTACCCTAAACCTAATCCTTAAATCTGCCCAATGCCTGACCCTACATTTTAACTTATCCATAACTCTCAACCTAACCTCAACTCTAAATCTCTACCTAACCCCTGACCCTGATTCTTTTCATAACCCCTACCCCTGAATCTCAATTTAATCCCCTACCCTCAACCTAACTTCTAACCCTAAGTTTTAGCTTATCCCTTCACAGCCACCCCCAACTCTAAAAAAAAAATCCTAAAACTGAGCTCCAGGCATATATAAAAAAAACACCAATAAGTACAGTTATATGCTTATTAAAGAAAATGTTTACACTTTTTTTTTTTTTTTTATGAAACTGACATAAATACCTACATTGAACTTGTTTATAGCCTCTAGTATATTATTCTACAGCAGCACGGAGACTGGGAAAATAAGGTACTGGGAGACAGTCCTATAAGCCTTTACATGCCTGCCCCGTGTTTCCTGCAAGCCTGATAATTCAACTCTTTTGTTTTTGTTTGAAGCCACCAAGAGTGTGCCTGTTCACTTAACAGAACAAAATGCTAATCATAGAAATGTACAAAACACTTTACAGAGTTCAGCAGTCTGGGGAATCTAATATATACAGTAGTTCAGCTTACTGATGGCAGAGACCCAGAGTATGTATTGTAATATACAGCACAACACAAAAAATGCAGTGGTCCAGACTATAAAAAGCTTGCTTACACTTGCTTATTGTAGCGTTTTAATAAATGTATTTTGGAAAAGTAAAACTATATTTTACAGACAGAATTTAGCTAGTTATAGCCTTAGTATTTTGACTATGTTGTTCTAGGAGGTTTACCAAAATATATATATATCTATTGAAATAACACAATTTTCCTTGACCTGTTGAACTTGTGGCTAAGAGAATGGATGAGGTGTGGTCTTATTGTATGATTGTTGGAAAGTAGAACTAAAGCCATCCATAAATTATTAGTGCATCAGTTTTCCCTTAGTCTCCCTGCCATGTCCCATAAATACGTGTTGATCCTGAGAATAAAGACCACCTTGTGCCGCTTCCTTATGATGGGGTGGCAGTAATGATGCACTGCTCTAGAGTTCACAGCAGAGTTGCAACTTTCATGTTGGTTATGCCTGCTGCACTACAATTGGATGAAGAAAAGATTGCAGGGGGCATGGCTATCAGTATTGTCACTGCTGATTCACAAGCCTGTAGCTCCTAAATCAGCACTTGGCCACACCTAGTTCTGCCCATTGTTTTCTGGATTGACAACACTGCCTCTGTTCAGTGGCCTCACTAGGGTTGTTGTCACCTGGTGCGGTAAAACATGGTGTCACCCCCAGTGGACAGGCTAGTTTTGGGCCGGCAGCGCAAGGTCATCGTGTGCACCCCAAACCCCTCTTGAGAGCTGAAATTCTTTTAAATTCAGGCTCCTGCAGCCACTTCCACATTCTCCTGAAGGCCTCCCTGCCAGATTTCAGTTTACTTCAAGGTTTGGGGTTCCTTAGAAGGTCTGAGAAGGTTCCCTGTGACTGGCACAGCACTCTTTGAGTGAAGATAGCCTGGGGGATGCTGTACCTTTTTGAGTTCGGCTGTGATTCTCTGCACCACTTCTTTGGTGTTGATCTCTCCCAACTGTCCAAAGGTGGCCAGGGTGGTGCATCCCATTGAGGTGAGACATCATGGCAGATGGTGGGGTAGCCAGCCCCCTGGAGAGGTTCCTAATAGCATCTTGCCAGCATGACAGTGTGTGTTTAGCATCATTTTGTGCCCAGGTGGTACATAGTTGTGCAGACTCTGTTGGCTGTAGTGGATGGAGCCAAAGCCATTGCCTACAGGGGTATCTGTCAAAGGGAACAAGCTCTGCCCCATTCAAGTAATTTCCTTGTAGGTGCTGTACAGGTTGTTCATGGAGGAGATCCCCCTGACATTCATCATTAGGGTGAAGTTACCACTGACATTGGCAGAGATCTGCTGGTGGTGATAATGGAGTTGGTGATGGGGGTGGTGGAACTTGTCTGACACAGTGGAGATAGGGGGCAGTGACTGGCGTGGTTTTTGGATGGTGTCAGTGTGCTCTTGCCCATCCCAGGAAGTGAGGAGTCACAGGGCATGCTCATGGCATGGTGCGGGGGAATAAAAAGCTCAGGACGGTAGTCCCCAGTCCCATCCAGGATGGAAGCCATGCTGGAGACCATAGCAGACTGGGGTGATGGAAAGGACAGCTCCTGGACGATCCTCTGGTGGTGGTGAGGGCTGCTGCTGCTAATCAGAACCTGCTCACAGCTGTCCGCATTGATGAGCCAGGACACTGACCAGCCCCTGAGTGTGGCGGGCCGACTGCGGGGGAGGTACGGGAGGTCTTTCTAGGCGCCTTCTCTAGCATGACAGGTGGTAAGGGATGATGCGGGTGCTGCCCTGGGAAATGCAAGTCGGGGTCTGGTATCACCCCTCTGGTGGGTGTCACCCAGGTGTGGTCCGCACCCTCCATAGAGACAACACTACCTCTGTTGCTGAAACCATTCCACTGTGAGCTGCACTGTCTGGAATGGGGAGCGTGTTAGACACAAATGAAAGAGAATCAAGAAAGGTTTACTTTATGTGGCTTGTGCACCACATAGTAACTGGATTTGGTACTTTTTTTTACCAGATATGAGGGATGACCAGTCTTAGGCAGGCCATAGACGATACGATTTTCTTTCCTGCAACCACAGATTAATGGGGGAATCATGGAGCTATTGTGTTCTCCTGGCGCTGAGCGCAGGAGCCATGCCTGCGGGAAAAAAACAATGATTATTGCTAGCGGCTTTAGCCACTGGCAATAATCCCATCCTAAAAATCGGATATTGATCCACTTAGGTAAATTCAACCTGCCCATACATGGTTAAAATCTTGTCTGGTCCCTGCTAAACCGAGAACTGTCTATGGTGGGTTTTATAAACAGTCATTGATTAACATGTTCACAGGATAGCAAGCCTCAGTCCCAGCCTTGTCTGGGGTTTCCAAACGAATCAAGCCTAGCTAATTGTTAGCAATTCCAAAAACCTCAGTCAGGGAAGAGTGTGTTCTGATGTACAGTGAATTCCTCAATATGCCTTTTTCCTCTTGTAAAATGATGAGCTGTGTGCACTTTTCTTTTTTTTTTGCTGCTATCCACAAACTTGACGATTATTGTCTTTTCTGGCTTAAACTGGCTACATCCGTTAATGATTATTTAACCTCACTGGCGGTATGATTCGTTCAGATTTTAGGTGCTGAAAGCAGTACAATTGTTTTGCATGGAAATTTGGCGTTTTATATTGTAGGCCTGAAGGGCCAAATCCACAAAAACCCTGCGTAACTTAACTTTTGACATTTAAGTTACTCCGCCGCAAAATCTCTACCTAAGTGCCCGATCCACAAAGCACTTACCTAGAAATTTTGAGCGGTGTAACTTAAGTGCCTCCGTCGCAAGGCGGTCCTCCTCTCCGGGGGGCGTTTAAAATTTAAATGAGGCGCGCTCCCACGCCGGCCGTACTGCGCATGCGTGTGATGTAATTTTCCCGACGTGCAGCGCGCGAACGTAATTTACGCCGGGCTTTGTGGATTGCGACGGGACACTAAAGTTGCGACGGGTGAAAAAAAAAAAAGCGCCGGGAAAACAAAAAGAAAAAAGAAAAATTGTCAGCGTCGCTCGGCATGCATTCCTGAGAGGGAGAACTCCATGCCAATTTTCAAAGAAAAAACCGGCATGGGTTCCCCCCCCCAGGAGCATACCAGGCCCTTAGGTCTGGTATGGGTTGTAAGGAGACCCCCCCTACGCCGAAAAATCGACGTAGGGGGTCCCCCTACAATCCATACCAGACCCGTATCCAAAGCACGCTACCCGGCCGGCCAGGAATGGGAGTGGGGACGAGCGAGCGCCCCCCCTCCTGAGCCGTGCCAGGCCGCATGCCCTCAACATGGGGGGGTTGGGTGCTCTGGGGCAGGGGGACGCACTGCGGGCCCCCCCACCCCAGAGCACCCTGTCCCCATGTTGATGAGGACAGGACCTCTTCCTGACAACCCTTGCCGTTGGTTGTCGGGGTCTGCGGGCGGGGGCTTATCGGAATCTGGGAGTCCCCTTTAATAAGGGGGCCCCCAGATCCCGGCCCCCCACCCTAAGTGAATGGATATGGGGTACATCGTACCCCTACCCATTCACCTGGAGGCAAAAAGTTAAAGTTATTAAACACACAACACAAGGGTTTTTAAAATAATTTATTAGTCTGCTCCGGAGGCCCCCCCTGTCTTCTTTATTAGCTCTAATACCAGGGGGGGCTTCTTCTTCCACTCTCCGGGGGTCTTCTCCGCTCTCCGGGGGGGGTTTCTTCTTCCGCTCTCCGGGGGGGGTCTTCTCCGCTCTCCGGGGGTCTTCTTCTATCTTCGCCGCTCTCCGCTGTTGACTCGGCGCACCCCGGTTCTTCTGCAGCTGTCCGGTGCCTTCTTCTTCAGCGCTGGCTGCCTGCTATCTTCGTGTGTTAGCTCAATTACTAACAGGCAGCCAGCGCGGTCTTCTGTGACGTCATGTTCTTCTTCTCCCTTCTTCCGATGTTGACACGTCGCCTCTTCTCACTGCAATGATGGAAGCGCGCCTTGCATCCCATTTATATAGGCTTCACCGTCCCATCATGCTCCGGTAGGTACCCACGTGGCCTATATAAATGGGATGCAAGGCGCGCTTCCATCATTGCAGTGAGAAGAGGCGACGTGTCAACATCGGAAGAAGGGAGAAGAAGAACATGACGTCACAGAAGACCGCGCTGGCTGCCTGTTAGTAATTGAGCTAACACACGAAGATAGCAGGCAGCCAGCGCTGAAGAAGAAGGCACCGGACAGCTGCAGAAGAACCGGGGTGCGTCGAGTCAACAGCGGAGAGCGGCGAAGATAGAAGAAGACCCCCGGAGAGCGGAGAAGACCCCCCCCGGAGAGCGGAAGAAGAAACCCCCCCCGGAGAGCGGAGAAGACCCCCGGAGAGTGGAAGAAGAAGCCCCCCCTGGTATTAGAGCTAATAAAGAAGACAGGGGGGGCCTCCGGAGCAGACTAATAAATTATTTTAAAAACCCTTGTGTTGTGTGTTTAATAACTTTAACTTTTTGCCTCCAGGTGAATGGGTAGGGGTACGATGTACCCCATATCCATTCACTTAGGGTGGGGGGCCGGTATCTGGGGGCCCCCTTATTAAAGGGGACTCCCAGATTCCGATAAGCCCCCGCCCGCAGACCCCGACAACCAACGGCAAGGGTTGTCGGGAAGAGGTCCTGTCCTCATCAACATGGGGACAGGGTGCTCTGGGGTGGGGGGGGCCCGCAGTGCGCCCCCCTGCCCCAGAGCACCCAACCCCCCCATGTTGAGGGCATGCGGCCTGGCACGGCTCAGGAGGGGGGGGGGCGCTCGCTCGTCCCCACTCCCATTCCTGGCCGGCCGGGTAGCGTGCTTTGAAAACGGGTCTGGTATGGATTGTAGGGGGACCCCCTACGTCGATTTTTCGGCGTAGGGGGGGCTCCTTACAACCCATACCAGACCTAAGGGCCTGGTATGCTCCTGGGGGGGAACCCATGCCGGTTTTGATTTTACAAATTGCCGTGGAGTTCTCCCTCGGGAATGCATACCAAATGCCGTCGCTTGAATCTGCTTTTACAAGGTGTTACTAACTTTACACTTTGTAAAAGCAGCCCTAATTTTACACTTGCAAACTTAAACTTACGGCGAAAAAACGAAGCTGAAAAGCTTTGTGGATCGCCCTAAGTGCTAATTTGCATACCAGAAGCGGCATTTCGACTCGAAATGCCCCCAGCGGCGGATGCGGTACTGCATCCTAAGATCCGGCAGTGTAAGTCCCTTACAGATGTCGGATCTTCTGCCTAACTTTGGAAAACTGATTCTGTGGATCAGTTCCAAAGTTAGAACCAGGGATACGACGGCTTATGCCGGCGCATCTCTTTTGAGGATTAGGCCTGTAATTCTTAGGAATAACTCACTTAAATCTGACCAAACAAAAGTCTAGTAGACATCTCGGGTATGATAACGTTTGAAACACAAAATCATAAATTATAATATAATAAATAACTATAAATAATTCTAACAAATAATAATATAATAATAATACAAATTCATCAATAATGTAATCAAATCAAAAACACTGAAATTTGCTCAGTTGCAGAAATGATGCTGTCATTACTTTCAGTGTTTGATGACAAATTTCCCCACAAATCGCTATCGCTCAATTCTGCAAGTGATTCTAATTTATTATCGCTGTTTTCTAGCTGCTCTAAAACCACTTTTGACATAAAGGTTTTGGTTGCTATGGCCAATCTACAGTTTCCAGGCAGAATTTTTTTTATTTATAATATAAAAGTGCATGCAGGACACTGGACAGACCACTAGGGACAGAGGGGATGTTTAATTATTGTATACAGTACCGTAATCTGTAAGATTACAGTATAGTGTATGCTTACTGTGTTTTTTTACTTTTTTTTATTTAGCGCCGATCTCCGCCCCTGTCGTAACGTCGCAGGGAACGGAGCTCGGCGGTGCTCGGGCACTGTGTGAATCGAGCGAGGAGACAGCTTGCACACACAGTGGGGAGACATCGCAGGATCTAGGGGACAAGGTAAGTAACTCTGCCTGGACACTGCGATGCGATCCCGAGTCTGGATCGGGTTACCGCTATTAGTACTGAAATTTCACCCCGAGCCAGACTCGGGAATACCGCCAGGGAGGTTAAAGTGATACCAAAGCTTATATTCTTTTTATTCAATTAAAAAATAAGTTTATACTTACCTGCTCTGGGCAACGATATTGCAGGGAGTGGCCGGTACCTTTTCTTTAGCGGTCACCTCGCCATCACTGTCCATATCTTCTTCCTGCAGGTGCACCTATAGCAAGCCACGCCATAGATACACAGCCATGCCCCCTGCTCCCTCCTCACAGGCTTTGACTGACAGCAGTAGGAGTCTATGGCACCTAATGCTATCTGAGTCTCTTGTAAGTGCAGGAAGTAAAAGGAGAAGACCTGCAGCGGGGACAGCGCCGGATGAATCAGAGGTGCCAGGTAAGTGTTTAGGGGTATGGGGCTAGAAAAAGGCTAGAAAAAGTGTTAATTTCCTGATTGGGGGTCTTCTTCCTACCTCTCCGCTCTCTTCTCCCGCCTTCTGCCGGGCTCCTCTGCTATCTTCTTGCAGCTCTTTTACTAGCGGTGGCCCGGTCTTCTACATCTTCTTCCCTCTTCTCTCGCTCTACGGTGTCCTTCTGCTGGGCTCCGCAGCGGGAGAGATCGTCGAGTCAACATCGGTGAAAGAGAAGAGGAAAGAAGACGATGCAGAAGACCGGGCCTCCGCTAGTAAAAGAGCTGCAAGAAGATAGCGGAGCCCGGCAGAAGGACACCGGAGAGCGGGAGAAGAGGGAAGAAGACAACACAGAAGACCGGGCCGCTGCTAGTAAAAGAGCTGCAAGAAGAAAGCGGAGCCTAGCAAAAGGACAACAGAGAGTGGGAGAAGAGGGAAGAAGACGACGCAGAAGACCGGGCCGCCGCTAGTAAAAGAGCTGCAAGAAGATAGCGGAGCCCTGCAGAAGGACACCGGAGAGCAGGAGAAGAGGGAAGAGGACAACGTAGAAGATCTGGCCGCCGCTAGTAAAAAAGCTGCAAGAAGATAGCGGAGGAGCCCAGCAGAAGGCGGGAAAGGAGAGCAGAGAAGTCGGAAGAAGACCCCCGGAGCTGCCTAATAAATTACTTTAAAAACCTGTGTAGTGTGTGTTTTTTCTTGACACTTTTTCCCCCAAGGTGAATGGGTAGGGGTACTATGTAGCCCATACTCATTCACATAGGGTGGGGGGCTGGATTCTGATAAGTCCCCTGCCCGCAGACCCCAACAACCAATGGACAGGGTTATCGGGAAGAGGCCCATGTCCTCATCAACATGGGGACAAGGTGCTTTGGGGTGGGGGGCCTGGTACAATTCAGGAGGGTGGGGCGCTTGCTTGTCCCCACCCCCTTTCCTGACCGTCTGGGCTGCGTGCTCGCATAAGGGTCTGGTATGGATTTTGGGGGAACCTCCACGCTGTTTTTTCGACGTAGGGGGTTCCCCTTGAAATCCATATAGACCTAAGGGCCTGGTATGCTCTTAGAGGGGAACCCAATGCTGTTTTTTTATTTAAAATTTGGCGTGGAGTTCCCCCTCATGATAAGCCACTGGCAAAGTCCCGTCCTGGAGGCGACTTCAAGTTGCGGTGTAAGTCACCCCAAGTCGCGCTGTGGTCCACACTCAAGTCGTGTCAAAGTTGCCTCGCAAAGTCGCGCGCAAAGTCGTGTTGCCCCTGTGTGAACCGGCTCTTAGCCGGCCCGGATTCACAAAGCACTTACGCCGACGTATCTCAAGATACGCCACGTAAGTGCAAATATGCGCCGGCGTATCTGTGCGCCAGACCCACAAAGTAAGATACGCCTAAAAACAGGCTTCATCCCGCCGACGTAACTTGCCTACGCCGGCGTAGGGTGGGCGCACATTTACGCCGGACGCATGGTGACACTGCCATTGATTAGCCATTCAAATATGCAAATGAGGAAAACCGACGCAGGCTACGAGAGGTGCACGTAAGTTGTACGTCCGGCGTAAATTTAAGCTCCATAAAGGAGGTGTAACTCAGCAGCAGACATGTAAAGGTCTGCATCAGTGAACACAAGCCGGCGTATTTTACGTTAGACGTGTGTCTGCTTGGGCATAGATTACGCTCATGGCGAAGGCAGTGATCCGGGGTATCTTAGGTAGTTGTTCTGACGTGGTTATGAGCATGCGCACAGGGATGCGTCCACGACACGACGCATGCGCAGTTCGTTAAACATACTTGTCTGGCTCTCCAACCATCATTTGCATGGGGTCACGCCTCATTTGCATGGCTTTACATGAGGCAAGCCCACTTCCACCTACGCCGGCCTGCGCCTTCGAAACCTACGCCACGCCGACGCAGCTTTGGGAGCACTGGCTTCCTGAATTCCATGCTTGCCTCACTGCGTTGCGTCGGCGTAGCGTATATTGATATGCGATATGGCGGCGTAATGTGCGCCCGCTCTCTGTGAATCCGGGCCAATGTCTTTATAAATAAAACCAAGTTTCATAAACAAACAAAAATATTGCTTTTTGACAAGAAGTACAACTTAAAAATAAATATAAAAAAAATCCTGTAACCTCTTTTGGCTGTAATGTCATTACCTGAATATATTACCAACATTAAATATTAAGAAAAAATATAGGAAAAGCCTTTTTCTTATTTTTTTTTCTTTCAGCAGCTTAGTAGATGCCCCCTACGTATTCTTATGTGGTAGTCCAGTGTTAATTTTAATGTCAAATTTCAATTTAGTTTTAGTCATAGTCTTTCACTAAAATGCCATGTTTAGTTTTAGTCGTATTTTAGTCATCTGATTTTTTTTAGTTTTAATCATATTTTAAAAAATCCCTAGTATTCCAAATGCAGATTTTGAATACTTTTAAGTACAACGTATGTATTTTGGGTCTATTAGACCCCAGATCCCTCTATAAAGAGTACTTGTCACTGCCTATTACTGACAAAAGGGATGTTTACATTCCGTGTGACAGCAATAAATGTGATCAGATTTTTTTATTTTTATTTTTAAAGAGACAGTGTAAAAAATAAATAAGAAAAAAAAAGAAAAAATGTTTAAAGCGCCCTCGTCGCCGCGTAAATTGCACCCACAAATGTAAACAATGCTCAACTCACACATGTGAGATATCGCTGCGATCGTCAGAGCGAGAGCAATAATTCTAGCAAGACCTTCTCTGTAACACTAAACTGGTAACCAGTAAAAACATTTAAACATTGGTTTTGGAGATTTTTTAAGTACCGTAGTTTGTCGTCATTCCACGAGTGTGCACAATTTTAAACCATAACATGTTAGACACCTATTTACTCAGCGTAACATCATCTTTCACAATCTAAAAAAAAAAAAAAAAGACTAACATTACTGTTTCGTTTTTTTGGAATTCCCATGAAGTGTATTTTTTCCCCAAAAATTGCTATTTGAAAGACTGCTGCGCAAATACTGTGTGGCATAAAATATTGCAATGGCTGTCATTTTATTCTCCACAGTCTTTGCTCATTTTAATGGTCATTTTTAGCAGACTGAAAATTACAACTGACAGCATTTTTTCTGAGAAATTGGTCTGACATTAGCCTATTACAATTCCTTGCACAGTGACATTCAGATTGGAAGAGAGAGAAGCAACTAAAAGCCAATCAGGCTCTGCTATAGTACACATGTTGAAAATATTGACAGAGCTAAGCAGTGACCCAGTCACTGTGCTCATTGTTCAGGCAACAGTCTGGGAGTCTGTATTTGACCAAGCTGTAATGCTTCTGCAGATAAGTTCCAGGATCCTAATTATATGCACGGTGTACAAATTACAAAACCTGTTGCACACCGGTCTAGGGTGGGTAAAACAGTTCACATCATAGGCGTGCATGGAGGGGGAGAAAGGATACAAGTCCATTAAGTCCAACCTGTGTGTGTGTGCTTTTATGTCAGTATTTCATTGTAAGTCCCTGTATGTTGTGGTTGTTTAGGTTCCTATATAATAGTTTTTTAAAATGATCTATGCTCCCCACTGAAACCCCTGCTTGTGGAAGAGAATTCCACATCCTTATCACTCTTACAGTAAAGAACCCTCTACGCAGTTTGAGGCCTCGTACACACGACTAAGGAACTCGACGGGCGAAACACATCGATTTGCTCGTCGAGTTCCTTGTTAGGCTGTCGAGGAACTCGACGTGCCAATTTTCTCCATTCCCGTCGAGGAAAAAGAGAACATGCTCTCTTTTTGGCTCGGCGAGTTCCTCGACAGTTTCCTCGTCGAAAAATGTACACACGACCGGTTTCCTCGGCAAAAAAAAAAAACAGCAAGTTTCTTGCTGGTTTTTGCCGAGAAACTCGGTCGTGTGTACGAGGCCTCAGGTTAAACTGCTTCTCTTCTAATTTTAGTGAATCTCTGCATGTCTTTTTAAATTCCCTTTAGCAGAAAAGTCTTATCCCTATTATGGGGTCACCAGTACGGTATTTGTACATTGAAATCATATCACCTCTCAAGCATCTCTTCTCCAGAGAGAATAAGTTCAGTGCTCATAATCTTTCCTCATAACCAAGGTCCTCCAATCCCTTTATTAGCTTTGTTGCCCTTCTCTGGACCCTCTCCAGTTCCAGTACATCCTTCCTGAGGACTGGTGCCCAGAACTGGATGGCATACTCCAGGTGCGGCCGGACCAGAGTCTTGTAGAGTGGGAGAATTATCATTTTATCTCTGAAGTTAATCCCCTTTTTAATGCATGCCAATATTCTGTTGGCTTTGCTTGCAGCAGCTTGGCACTGCATGCCATTGCTGAGCCTGTCCTCTACTAGGACCCCCAGGTCCTTTTCCATCCTTGAGTCCCCCAGAGGTTCTCCCCCTAATGAGTAGATTGCATTCATATTTTTGCCACCCATATGCATTATTTAAAATTTTTCTACATTAAACTTCATTTGCCATGTAGTTGCACACCACATTAATTTGTTCAGATATTTTTGTAAGGTTTCTACATCCTGCAGAGAAATTGTTGCCCTGCTTAGTATTTTCTGCAAATACTGAGATTGAGCTGTTTATCCCATCCTCCAGGTCATTTATTAATAAATTAAATAACATTGGTCCCAGGACAGAGCCCTGGGGGGCTCCACTTTCCACAACAGACCATTTAGAGTACTCCCCATTTATCATCACCCTCTGAACTCACCCCTGTAGCCAGTTTTCAATCCATATACTCACCCTTTGTTCCATGTCGACAGACCTTAGTTTGTACAGTAAATGTTTATGGGGAACTGTATCGAATGCCTTTGCAAAATCCAGATACACCACGTCTATGGGCTTTCCTTTATCTAGATGGCAGCTCACCTCCTCATAGACGTTTAATAGATTGGTTTGGCAAGAAAGATTTTTCATGAATCCATGCTGATTTCTACTAATGATACAGTTTTCATTAGTAAAATTTTGTATATAGTCCCCTACAGGGCTTTTTTTCTGCCGGAACGCACGGAACGCCGTTCCGCCACCTATGCCAGGCATTCCTCCTATTCCTAACTGTATAGCCTGCGCCCTGCCTCCTGCGGAGGGATCAAACAAAACCGCCGTATCTGTATAGTCCCGCCCGGCTCCTCCTCTACCTCCTATGCTGTCTGCTGTGCACTGCACCGAGGGATCTAATGAAGCATGTGAGAGTGGAAGGCGGAGTGATCTGTACTCCACGGCTTTGCCCCGCCCCCCAGTGCTGTGCGGGAGATCGTGTTGATGCCGTGTGTCGGATGATGGATCGTGGATAGTGGTAGGTTACGGTAGCCTGTGAGGCATTCTTCCTCCTCCTCACTAGCCCCAGGTCTTTGTGGTGTAAAAAAAATGCTGCTGAATGGGGTTGTGCTGTGGTGTACTTGGCTGGGTGGTCTGTGGGCTGGGTGGTCTCCTGACTGGGTTGGGCAGTCTCTTTCTGCTGGGCAGTCTCTTTGCTGGGCAGTCTCTTTCTGCTGGGCAGTCTCTTTGCTGGGCAGTCTCTTTCTGCTGGGCAGTCTCTTTGCTGGGCAGTCTCTTTTTGCTGGGCAGTCTTTTTGCTGGGTAGTCTCTTTTTGCTGGGCAGTCTCTTTGCTGGGCAGTCTCTCTGCTGGGCAGTCTCTTTGCTGGATTAATCTGGGAGGTCTCTTTGCTGGGCTGGGCAGTCTCTTTGCTGGACTAAGTTGGCGGTCTTTTTGCAGACATTCTCTTTGCTGGACTAAGCTGGGCGGTCTCTGTTGAACTGTCTCTTTGCTGGACTAAGCTGGGCGGTCTTTTTGCTGGACTAAGCTGGGTGGTCTTTTTGCTGATGGTCTCTTTTCTGGGCTGGGCGGTCTCTTTGCTGGACTAAGCTGGGTGAATTTTTTGCCGACAGTCTCTTTGCTAAACTGGGTGGTCTCTTTGCTGGGATGGGTGGTCTCTTTGCTGGACTGTGGCTGTCTCTAATGCACTGGGAATGTCTCCCTGCTGCACATTTGGGAATGTCTCTCTTCTGCACATTACTTGTATAGCCCCCCAAATTTTAATTGCATCCCTGTTCTCGGGGCGGTTCAAGGGGGTGGGTAGGGGCGTGATCAGGGGAGGGAGGGGTGAGTTCCACCACCTTTTCTCTGAGAAAAAAGCCCTGGTCCCTTATCATCCCCTCCCAGAGCTTGCATACTATTGATGTTAGGCTAACTGGTCTGTAATGCCCAAGGTTTTATCTTGTTTTTTTTTTTTTAAAGATTGGTGCTACATTGGCTTTTCTCCAATCAGCTGGTACCATACCAGTCAGTAGACTGTTTATAAAAATTAGGAACAAACGGTCTGGCAATTACTTGACTGAGTTCCTTAAGGACCCTTGGGTACAAGGCATCTGGTCCCGGTGACTTATTAATGTTAAGTTTTTAACCACTTCCCGACCGCCGCATGTATATGTACGACCACAGAATGGCACGTACAGGCAAATGGGCGTACAGGTACGTCCTTGCCTTTCCGCGGGACCCCCCCCCCCCCACTACATGCAGCGGTCGGATTCCCGCGGGGAGCGATCCGGGACGACGGCGCGGCTATTCGTTTATAGCCGCTCCGTCGCGATCGCTCCCCGGAGCTGAAGAACAGGGAGAGCCGTATGTAAACACGGCTTCCCCGTGCTTCACTGTGGCGGCTGCATCGATCGAGTGATCCCTTTTATAGGGAGACTCGATCGATGACGTCAGTCCTACAGCCACACCCCCCTACAGTTGTAAACACACACTAGGTGAACCCTAACTCCTACAGCGCCCCCTGTGGTTAACTCCCAAACTGCAACTGTCATTTTCACAATAAACAATGCAATTTAAATGCATTTTTTGCTGTGAAAATGACAATAGTCCCAAATATGTGTCAAAATTGTCCGAAGTGTCCGCCATAATGCCGCAGTCATGAAAAAAATCGCTGATCGCCGCCATTAGTAGTAAAAAAAAAAAAAATAATAAAACTATCCCCTATTTTGTAAACGCTATAAATTTTGCGCAAACCAATCGATAAACGCTTATTGCGATTTTTTTTACCAAAAATAGGTAGAAGAATACGTATCGGCCTAAACTGAGGGAAAAAAAAAATTATATATGTTTTTGGGGGATATTTATTACAGCAAATGTAAAAAATATTGAATTTTTTTCGAAATTGTCGCTCTATTTTTGTTTATTGCACAAAAAATAAAAACCGCAGAGGTGATCAAATACCACCAAAAGAAAGCTCTATTTGTGGGGGAAAAAGGACGCCAATTTTGTTTGGGAGCCACGTTGCACGAGCACGCAATTGTCTGTTAAAGCGACGCAGTGCCGAATTGTAAAAACGCCTTTGGGCATTTAGCAGCATATTGGTCCGGGGCTTAAGTGGTTAAAGACTCTTTCTAATTCTATCCTCTGTTAGCCATGAGGGTGTTTCTCGTGATGTGTCATGAGGATAAACAGTGCACTTTTGGTTACTGAAGCCCCCGTTTCCTTAGTGAAGACTGAAGAGAAGAACACATTCAATACCTTCCCCATCTCTCCATCCTTAGTAACCTAACCGAATTCCCTTCATCATTCTTTATGGGGTCAATATGATCTGACCTTTCTTACTATTTATATACTTAAAGAATTTCTTGGGATTTTTTTTACTCTCCTCCGCTATGTGCCTTTCGTGTTCAATCTTACCCGCCCTGATTGCATTTCTTGTTGCATTCTTTGTAAAGTTGGCATGCTGATGATAATCCCTCAGAGTTGTGTTTTTTACAGGCCTTTTACTTTGGTTTTATATGCATTTTAACATTTGAGTTAAGCCACCCATGACTTTTTTTATATCTTTTAAATGTATTTCCCATTGGTGTGCACTTAAAGGGGTTGTAAAGGAATTTTTTTTTTCTCATAATAAGCATCCTTTACCTGCAGACATTCCTCTTTTCACTTCCTCATTGTTCGTTTTTGCTTAGAGGTTGCTCTATTTCTTCTCTGTTCTGTTCACTTCCTGCTTGTCTGATTTTACTGACCACCGTGAATGGAGGCTTTACTGCGGTGGTCAGGAACGTGCTCACCCCCTCCTGGGAACTACATCTGTTTGGCAGGACGCTCTCTACGTTTTAGAGACTTCAAGGAGGTGTGAATTACTGGGTGTGCCGCAATTCATACTGGGAAATGTAGTTCTTACATTAACGAGCGATGCAAACCAGGAAGTGAATGAGAAAACAGAAACTAGAATGCCGGAGGTGATATAGATAAAGGAATTTAATAGGTATTTACTAGTTTTTTAACAGAATCATTACACTATTCTGTCTGTCTACCTTGACGACATTGGCCAGGATTCAGTTAGCCTTTACACCAGTGTATCTATTGATACGCCGCGTAAGTGCTACGAAGCGCCGGCGTATCTTCTTTCTGTATTCAGAAAGCAAGATACGCCAGAATTTCCCTAAGATCCGACCGGCGTAAGTGTCTTACACCGTTGTATCTTAGGCTGCATATTTACGCTGGCCGCTAGGTGGCGCTTCCGTATATTTCCGCGAGGAATATGCAAATTAGGTATTTACGCCGATTCAGAAACATACGTCGGCCCGGCGCATTTTTTTACGTCGTTTACGTTAGGCTTTTTCCGGTGTAAAGTTACCCCTGCTATATGAGGGGTATCCTATGTTAAGTATGGACGTCGTTCCGCTTCGAATTTTGAACATTTTACGTCGTTCGCGAATAGGGCTGTACGTGAGTTACGTTCACGTCTAAAGCAATGACGATTTGTGGCGTAATTTCGAGCATGCGCACTGGGATTTTTTCACGAACAGCGCATGCGCTGTTCGTAAAATACATCAAGTATGTAGGGTCACAGTGAATTTAACCACTTGAGACCCGCACTATTGACAAAAGACGTCAACAGCCCGGCTCTCAGATGCCAACTGGACGTCTTTGGACGTCATTTGAAATGCATTACCCGCGCGCGCCACTGGGGGGCGCGCGGTGGGTAACCACTGTGCCGTCGCATCGCTGGGGAACCGATGCGTGTACCTGGCTGCCGCGATGTCCGCCGGGTACATGCGATTGTCGGTGACACAGCCGGTAACAGCAGGGACGTGGAGCTCTGTGTGTAAACACAGAGCTCCACGTGCTGTTAGAGGAGAGGAGACCGATCTGTGTCTCATAGAGACACAGCATCGGTCACCTCCCCCAGTCACCCCCCTCCCCCCACACAATTAGAACACACCCAGGCTACACATTTAACCCCTTCCTCACCCCCTAGTGTTAACCCCTTCCCTGCCAGTCACATTTATACAGTAATTAGTGCATTTTTATAGCACTGATCGCTGTATAAATGTGAATGGTCCCAAATTTGTGTCGAATGTGTCCGATACGTCCGTCGCAATATCGCAGTCCCAATAAAAATCGCAGATCGCCGCCATTACTAGTAAAAAAAAAAATAATGAAAAAAAATCATAATTCTGTTCCCCATTTTGTAGGCGCTATAACTTTTGCGCAAACCAGTCGCTTATTGCGATTTTTTTTTTTTTTTTTACAAAAATACGTCAAAAAATACGTATCGGCCTTAACTGAGAAAAAAAATAGTTTTTAAAAAAAAAATTGGGATATTTATTATAGCAACAAGTAAAAAAAAAATATATTTTTTTTAAATTGTCGCTCTTTTATTGTTTATAGCGCAAAAAATAAAAACCGCAGAGGTGATCAAATACCACCAAAATAAAGCTCTATTTGTGGGGAAAAAAGGACGTTAATTTTGTTTGGGAGCCACGTCGCACGACCGCGCAAATGTCAGTTAAAGCGACGCAGTGCCGGAAGCTGAAATTTTGCCTGGGAACGAAGGGAGTTTATGTGCCCAGAAAGCAAGTGGTTAAATAAAACACGCCCACATCATCCACATTTGAATTAGGCGGGCTTACGCCGGACCACATACGTTACGCCGCCGTAACTAAGGGCGCAAGTTCTTTCTGAAAAACTTGCGCCCTAATTTACGGCGGCATAACGTATCTGAGATACGTTACGCCCCGCCGAAAGATACTCCAATGTATCTAAATCCGGCCCCAAGTATTTTTTTCTAGTTTTGGATAGAGAAAGTAATGCCGCATACACACCATCACTTTATGTGATGAAAAAAAACGACATTTTCTGTGAAGTAAAAAACAACGTTTTTGAAACGTCAATTTTCAAAGACGAAGTTGCCTACACACCATCGTTTTTTCACAATGCTCTAGCAAAGCGAGGTTACGTTCACCACGTTTTTCCATTGAAGCTCGCTTCATAACTAGCTTCTGGGCATGCGCGGGTGTAAAAACGTTGTTTTAAACGTCGTTTTTTGCTACACACGGTCAATTTCTGTGAAGTAAAAAATGACGTTTTGAAAAATGACACATGAAATTGAAGCATGCTTCAATTTTTTTTTGTCGTTTTTCACAAGACATAAAACGACGTTTTCCCCCACACACGGTCATTTAAAGTGACGTTTTTAAAAACGTCGTTTTTTTTCATCACATAAAGTGATGGTGTGTACGCGGCATTAGGGTTAGAACCCTTGCCAGATTTCTATTACTATCTTTGTTTCTGTTGGGGAGATAAAACCTTACAATTTAGCTTGAGGACAATAATCATTGGAGAGAATGTTAGAGGGTATCCAAATTTTTGCAATAGATACCAGAAAAGGAGGAAAGACTGTGCCTGGTAATGACTGTAAGTGGTGGAATTTACTGTAATTTGTAGGAGATTTCCAGTTGCTTCCTGTTTGTGTCTCTGCAAACAGGAAGTGTAAGGAAATCTCCCTGATATGGACAGAGACCGTAAAAAAAAAAAAAAAACAGATAGAGGTTCCAATGCTTCCCTATTCTATCCTAACCTGAAAGAAAAAGAAGCTGGAATTGCTCTTTTATTATTCTGTTTTAGATGTTGTGGTCTACCACCCACATTAAACGCGTCAAATTACCTGGTGAATTATAGAGAAAAAAAAGGAAAATCACAATAAATAAATAAGTTCAATAAATAAATATTAAGATGTCAAATAGTTTCTCATTGTTTATGTAAAACATGCGTTTTACTAAAACCTCTAATAATAATCTAATTAAATCAAATTAGTCTATCTACCTAAATCAGAGTTCCAGGCAAACATTAAAACACTATTTAATCCACTTATGTAATATTAAGTCAAGAACAAGCACATGCCTTTGTCTTGGTGTCACCCATCTGTAATCCCCCGCACAGCAGCGCACAAACTGGGAGAGGAAGCGCCAGCATCATCAGCCAAAGAACCGTCTAGTGCTTTGCACAGTTCTGACTTTCTAACATCATAAAAATATTTAAAGTTTAAGTAAAAAAAACTCAGAAAGGTCATTAAAGCTTTAACATGTACATGTACTGTCAAATGTGGTTTCCCCCACGGCTCCTGTGTGAACCCCCTGAAATCACTATGACAAGCCTGGGCTCACGCAGGAGCAGTGCGGGAAATCACATGAGATTTGGACAGGAATCGCACCGCATTCCAGTTCAAATTGCATGCGATACTTTGCAGTGTGATTTGAGCCCATTCATTTTGTATGGGCTCAAATCACACTGCAAGGGTATCTGTTTCGGGTATCGAGAATTTTCATAAGTGCAAGTTTGTGAAAATATTTGGCATTGGTAATTCTACTTTCAAATGTAACTTTCATTTTAATTTTCATTAAAAAATCTGCAGCTTTGATTAACCTCCCTGGCGGTATGATTATGTCAGGAATTTTGTACCAAAAGCGGTACAGTTTTTTGCGTGGAAATTTGGTGTTATGTATTGTAGGCCTGAAATTCTTAGTAACTACTTACTTAAACCTGACCAAACAAGACTCTAGTAGACATCCCAGACGTGATAAAGTTTGAAACACAAAATCATGAATTAGGACAATCAGGACAAGGGAACCGGCTTTCTTTTCGGACTTTCTTTCCATTGCCATCTCTCTTTGAACAGCAAACCACGCACATCCTGGTAGGTGCTGCCTTTTTTCCGTTTGGCGGTATGTAGTCCATAAAGTGACGACCAGTCAGGCGTTCTGGGTTGACAATGTCAACAGCACGTTGTCCAAGTCCCACAGCTACTGAGGGCGTCTGGTGGTTGACAAAAATCTGCTCAGCCACTTTTCAGATAAAATCAGAATGAACAAGAGGCTTGTCACTCTTTGCTCTGTACAGGATATATGCATTCCAAAGGCATTGTTCCAGAAGATGCCTGAAAATCTTCTTATATTTTTTTTTGCTGTTTGCGCATAGCCAGATAAAATGTCATTGCCTGATCGGCTGTCGACACCTCCCATGGTGTTATTATAGTCTATCACAACCAGGCCCGCCATCAGGGGGTACAGGCAGTACACCTGTAAGGGGTCCGGAGGTCCCCAGGGCCCCAGATGGAAACCCCCCCCCCCCCCTTTTTTTTTTTTTAATATATTTTTATTTTATTTTTTATTAAAGGACCAATTTTTTTTATTTTTTTTAGAGGTCCCCAGGGGCCTGGAGGCCCCCAGGGCCCCGGAGGGCAACCCCCCTTTTTTTAATTTATTTTTTATAAAAAAATATATATATATATTTTTTAATATATTTTTAGTTTATTTTTTATAAAAGGGACAATTTTTTTTTTTTAGGGGTCCAGAGGTCCTCAGGGGCCCGGAGATCACCAGGGCACCGGATGACAACCCCCTTTTTTTTGGAGGTATTGTGCACAGTAGTCATGAGACACACATCCTTCTTGTCTCGCCATCGCATTGTCATCATCTTACCCTTTTGCGAGGCAACTATTTACGACAGTAAAGTGCTGCTAAAATAGCGGCGCTTTACTGCCGATGGCGCAACGCCCCAGTGTGAAAGTAGCCCAAGTCATGTGCCAGGCACATCACCAAACAGATGCAAGAAGCCAATCTAATATAGTGCTTACTCAATGTGGATGCTCCAGATGGAGAAAACCAAACTTGGCGTCGCCGCCAAGTTGTAAACAGAGCAATGCTGTATGCATGGGCATCATATCCCATAAGGCCAATCAGCGCACAACAGAAACACAGCACCTCCCACTCCGCCGCCAGCCAATCGGGCAAAAGAAGCCTAGAAAAAAACAACATTGTATGTTCCACCGCCCACATCGAGGGAGAGAGACAGACAGTTCCACCAGCCAACCAGACGGAAGGGCTGAAAAAACAGCTAACAGCGCAGGAGCCCAAGTGAAGTGCCGCCGCCGGGGCGGCCGCAGCCGTAGGAGGACGGCCGGGTTGGATTTTTTTCGAGCAGGGAGCTTTTTTTGGTGCCCCCCCCCAGGGCCGGTGCTGGCACCGTAAGGCAAGTGCCCATGTTGCCTTGCGCTAGCGCCGGCCCTGCTTGTAGGCCATCAAACTTTTATCCACACAGGCTTGTCTATATGTTCATTTGCAAAGTTCAAACACTGATTTTTGTGGTGAGAACGTAGAAGAGGTTTTCTTCTGATGACTCTTCCATGAAGACCATATTTGTACAAGTATCTCTTTATAGTGGAATAGTGTACCCCAACTCCAGTGTCTGCCAGATCTTTCTGGAAGGATCGTGCAGTCAAACGTGGGTTTTGAATTGCTTTTCTCACAATCCTGCGAGCTGTTCTGTCTGATATTTTTCTTGGTCTTCCAGATCTTGCTTTAACTTCCACTGTTCCTGATGACTGCCATTTCTTGATTACATTCCGAACAGAGGATATTGACATCTGAAAACGCTTTGCTATCTTCTTATAGCCTTCTCCAGCTTTGTGAGTGTCAACTATTTTCAGTTTCAGTTTTCTAGACAACTGCTTAGAAGAACCCATGGTGCTGATTGTTGGGGCAAGGTCAGATGAGTCTGGGCATTTAAAACCTTTGAGATTGACATCACCTGGTCTTCCCAGACGATGATTGAAAACAATCCATGACACTGGCAGGTCTCAGCTTTGCAAAGGGGGCAGTGCATGCTATAAATTCTTCAGGGTGCCCAAACTTTTGCAGACGCCATTTTTTTGTTTTCTGTAACTTTGAAAGTGTAAATGATGGAAATAAAATCGAACTTTTTTTGACATATTATAAGAATGTCTAATCTGTAATTTGATGCCTTTTGGAGATTTTTCCATCTTTACTTGGCTTCGTTATGCACATTAATACAAATTTTTACCTGGGGTGCCCAAACTTTCGATCCCCACTGTAGTGCATCTGGACAGGCCTCTCTCACCAGCCTGGCAGCCAGAGTGTCACTCGGATGAATAGGATTAAGTCTCTGCCACAGACCCTCCTGAATATTGGGGACAATTTCGGTCCAAAATCCTTCTTGACTGGATTCAGCACCTGGTTCTCCTTCACATAGCTTCAGTTAAATCAGCAACTGATAGGCGACCTGCGTCCAGCCTCTCAGAACCAAAGTTGTCCTCTGACGAATGGAATGGCCTCTCCTGAAACACCAGCCTCGTGCTCGGTATCCCCCGGACAGGTAAATGGCAAATTAGGGATCCAATCAACTTGCTGGATCCATCAAACAGATGAATGTGCTCCGGATCAACGTGGTCCCGGAGTCAGGAACACAGACGCACACACCCCGGCCAGGAGGGCCACACACGGGGGTGGTGGGATGACTGCCCAGCTCAAGGGCGGGAACACAGCGACCACAACTAACGGTGTCTGCCCTTAAATATCCCTCCCCAGCATGCACAGCGAGGTGGCCCACCCTCCTGATAGGCTGCTAAGGAGAGATACTCAAGCGCACTTGACCCCACTGCTGCCACCTGCCATCCGGGGATGACGGGAGTCCCCAGACGAAAGGATAGAACACAGTACAGCCAAGCTGGAGCAGAGACCCTAAATTTAACCAAATAACAGGTTCAGCGCCAACTACCTCTCTGAACTTCCCCTAAATTTACTATAGCGCTGGCTCTGAAAAAAGCCAGGCGCTACACACACACTTTTTTTTTTATAATTACTCATTTTCTTTATTTTCCAAATTGCATCACATACAATAAACAAATAACAATAACAAAACAAAACAAAACAAAACAAAAAAAAAAAAAGGATATCTCCGTACATATTCAAATAAAAATACTTTCCTACATTACATTATCCCCCCCATGGGCACCATCGGCCTCCCCCTCCCTCTCCTCCAATCCCCCGTCCCACTCCCCACCTACAAGAGGCGGGAGGGACGCCAGGGAGAGAGAGAAAGAGGAGGAGGAGAAAGGAGAGACGAGACCCCCCCCCCTCCCACGTGACCCCCTAAACCCCATCACCTTATGACCTCCCTACGGCACAAAAAGGAGGAGCTCAATACCACCCTAATAATAAAAAGCAAAAAAAAAAAAAAAAAAAAAGCAAAGGGATTTTGTGCAGGGCTTAATAGTCCTTAATTTCGTGACTTTAGTGAAAAAAAAAAAAAAAAAAAAAAAAAAAAAAAAAAATTGTTTTCTTTGTTTCGTGCCTCTTTAACTCCCCATCACCTTATCTCCCCCCCCCTACCATGCGAAGGGGAGAAGTTTCATAACCACCTCAAAAAAGAGGAGTGGAAAAAAAATAAATACATAAATAAATAAATAAAAAAAAAAAAAAAACAATATTGGGTGTGTTCTTCTCCTTTCCCTTATTAGTGATCTTCCTTTTGTGACTATAACCTTCCTTTAAAACCCCCGTTCCCATTCTTATGACTCCCAAATAAAGTTCCTTAAGGGGAGCCTCTATACTTATCCTCCTATGTTGACTTAATTGATTAATTATTTCCTCCTCTTTAGTGATCCAAATTAGTGTTGTGAAAAAGAGGAGGGGGGAAAAAAAAAAAAAAAAGGTGAGAAATAGGAGGGGGGGGCGCGCCTCCCCCTCCCACCTCCTCCCCCTCCGGTGCCCGCAGGGTAGGGAGACAACAAAAAAAGAAAAAAAAAAAAAAGATTATTCGCCGTCTCACCGCTCCCCCCCACCCGCCTCCTAGCCTCTCCGCCCCAAACTAATCCTTCCCTACTTCAGGAGAGTAATATATCCACCCTGCCCATATATCCTTAAATTTGTCCTGTTGGTCCTTGACCATGTATACCCATCTCTCTGCCTCCATTATCCTCTCTACCTCGATTTTCCATTCCACTATATTGGGGACTTTAGGTTGTTTCCAGTATCTAGGTATCAGTGCCTTCGCTGCATTTAATAGGTGTGGTGTAACACTTCTTTTGTAGAACTTCATGGATGCTGGCATTCCATGAAACAGGAAATGCAATGGGGATTGCTCAATAGGTCTTAATGTCAGTTTCTTTATCCACGGGGATATCTCCTCCCAAAATCTCCTGATCCTGGGACACTGCCACCATATATGAAGAAATGACCCTCTTTGATTGCACCCCCTCCAGCAGTTGGCATTCATTAATGGGTAGATCTGAGCCAAACGGGTCGGTGTATGGTACCATCTAGTCAGAAACTTATACGACATCTCCTGTATATATGAACTTATTGAGGACCGGTGTGTTATTTCCATCAACCTATTTGATTGTTCCGCTGTAAATTTAAGGCCCAACTCCCTTTCCCATTCACGCATGTAATATGGGATTGTCTTATCTTGGGCACTTATTAACCAAATAACAGGTTCAGCGCCAACTACCTCTCTGAACTTCCCCTAAATTTACTATAGCGCTGGCTCTGAAAAAAGCCAGGCGCTACACACACACTTAAACAGACACTGTCCTCAGTGTCCGAACAAATGGCGTTCACTCCTGAATCTGCTCAAACAGTGAAGGAAAAAGAAAGAAAACAGTAGAAGATAAAAAATATAAAACTTTTTGCAATTTACATTATGTTACACTTGACATTAATATGCCTAACTATCTAGTCTGCCCATTCTCCAAAAGCCTTGATAGGAGATCCACAGGACCTGAAAAACAGAAACAAGAAAACACACAAAATATTACCATATTTACAGTCACTAAGGGTGAATGAAGCTGCACCTTTTACAAAAAAGACGAAACCTCCTTCCTCCCCTAGGAGCATAAAAAAGAAGAACTCCCCTTCTTTTTCTTGAGCAGTGAAGTCCCCAGGAACCTAGTCTAACTGACTAAACATTTTATTACCCCCAAAGTCAATTACACCACAGTAAACGTGAGATGGGAGAAAAAAAATGTTCCTGTTCGGGACTTCTCCAAGTAGCAGCAAAACAGCAAACACTGTAAGTGCTGGGCCTACCAATCCTCCTGTTTTGGCTCACAAATAAAACCTGGGATCAGGCAAAGTAACAACATCTCCATGGTCATTCAGCGTGGTGAACAAATAGACCCGATCAATTTTGCCGGGGCATTTGATATCCACCCGATCATGGTAAATGTGCCGGCCATAGCTCCATTCTTCCAAACAACCTTCGAACCGGTGGCCAACACAAATGAAAGAATAGTCAGTACCACGTGTGGGCTTTGGCACATTTAAATAGTCCCACACAGTGTCTTTGCACCATTCCTCACGCTGAGCTTAGATTTCCTGTATGAGATCTGCGGGCACATACGGGAACTCCCACCCATAGTCCAGGGCTACCTTCTTCATGACGATTTTCTGAAGACGGCAAGTTTTGGTAGCGTGCGGGGGTGTCCCAATCCCGACATAACAAGAGCATCTGGGGCCCTCTTTAACACAGGCAGTGCAGCTTGGGTTGTAGCGGTCTCTCTGGTGTTATTACCTTTGGGTACTGCGACTTCCCAACTTATCTGTGGGATATTCACGCCGTGGTATCCCCTGAATATTCTCTGGAGTTGCGGGAGTTTGCAGCACGGAAACCCTTACTCCATTTCAGTTCGGTCAGCTCTGGCTCAAACCAATGGTCATCGCCCGCTTCGGAGGAGGAATCAAGTTCAGAGCTGTTGTACTCCTCCGCAGGCAAACAGACACGTTCAACCTTTGGTTTACTGACCTTGTCCTGCTTCTTAGAACTGTTCTTGACCTGGACAGGGGCAACATCCTCCATGGAGTCCGGTCCGGGTGTACGCAGGGGTAGGCCTCGACCACAGCCATGGGAGGCCTTTACAGAGCCCACTTCTCCATAGTGAGCCATGCGGGCACCACCGCCATGCATGCAGTCTCGGTGGCGGCATCCACCTTCACAGCAGGCACAGTCTCATTCACATCACAGTCACTTACTTCGGGGACACCATTGGCGTAGTGACCGCTGACATAGTGGCAGCAGTAGTAGTGGTGATAGTGGTGGGAGCAGGCCAGGGAATAACTTCATCTGCAGTCACAATTCCAGTGACCCAATCGACCCGATAATCGCGGGAGAGACTCTGTTGGTTGCTCCACTTGGAACAGGTATTCCTCACACTTTTTGCAACGGACGAACGGCTGGATCCTGATAGCCAGCTCCGTACATCTGGGGCAAGACACGCCAAGTGCCTCCACATTTCCGCTTGTGTAAAGCACGAACCTCCCCCGGGACTTCATGCGTATTCCGGTGTCTGTCAGGGAAACTCCAGTGAGGATAGGAATCGGGTTAACTCCTGGGAAGGACATGGGAGGCCTCAGCCTCTCGGATTGGCGTTGGGACCGCAGACATGGTTGCACGATCCTCTCTCATGGGCGGGCAATCACTCTTTCTCTTGGCGCCAAACTCGCCCTACGTCTCACGCAGGGGTGGGTAACTCCTCCCACTTTGAGTTCTTTTATAGCACCTTGCTGGGACACGTCACTCCGCTGCAAATGCGCCCAGAACTTTTCAGTACCTGAATTTAACCCCTTGTTCACCGGCACAGTCCAACACCACGACAATTCCAAGCTC
This sequence comes from Rana temporaria, assembly GCF_905171775.1. Lineage (NCBI taxonomy): Eukaryota > Metazoa > Chordata > Amphibia > Anura > Ranidae > Rana > Rana temporaria. The sequence continues at coordinate 561,776,999 of NC_053489.1, read as the reverse complement.
TCAATAGCGGAAAAAAACACAAAAATCACTCAGTTCAGTTGCCAGAGGTAACAGCCAATCCCGGACGAGCCCCCACGTGTAGCACTACCCCTGAAGGAGCTGCTGGTTTGTTTTAGGTGGCACGTTACCTCTGTATCTCCGCCATCTAGGGTACTGGATGAGAGCTGCAGTAAAGTCAATGTCCACACGATAGGTGTCTTTTCTGTGCCTTTATTACCCAGCTGTGTAAAAATGATAAACAGTGGAAAGGTGAAGGGATAGCAAAATAGGAGACAGCAAATTCAGGTGTAACTGGGTATGGAAATAGTCCTGCTTCCTACGACAACTTTACTTTGCCACTCTAGCCAGAGTGGGTATAGTGCATCTGGACAGGCCTCTCTCACCAGCCTGGCAGCCAGAGTGTCACTCGGATGAATAGGATTAAGTCTCTGCCACAGACCCTCCTGAATATTGGGAACAATTTCGGTCCAAAATCCTTCTTGACTGGATTCAGCACCCGGTTCTCCTTCACATAGCTTCAGTTAAATCAGCAACTGATAGGCGACCTGCGTCCAGCCTCTCAGAACCAAAGTTGTCCTCTGACGAATGGACAGGCCTCTCCTGAAACACCAGCCTCGTGCTCGGTATCCCCCGGACAGGTTCCTCATCAGGCGGCTTCATCCAATTGGACGGACAGCCCAGGACCATCTGGCAAATTAGGGATCCAGTTAACTCACTGGATCCATCAAACAGATGAATGTGCTCCAGACCAAAGTGGTCCCGGAGCCAGGACACCCCCCCCGGCCAGGAGGGCCACACACTGGGGGTGGTGAGACGACTGCCCAGCTCAAGGGCGGGAACACAGCGACCACAACTAATGGTGTCTGCTACTTAAATACCCCTCCCCAACATGCACAGCGAGGTGGCTCACCCTCCTTTTTTTTTAGCGCAAAACAAAAAAAAACAGTGGTGCTCAAATACTACCAAAAGAAAGCTCTATTTATGGGGAAAAAAAGATAAAAATTTAGTTGAGTACAGTTATGCATGACCGTGCAATTGTCATTCAAAATGAGACAGCGCTGAAAGCTGAAAAATTGGCCTGGGCAGGAAGGGGGGTGAAAGTGCCCTGTATTTAAGTGGGTTTGTAACCCAGGGACTGCCTGTATATTTATGGGATTGGTTATAATTTAAAGGAGTGTTAAAGGAAAAAATATTTTTTGCTGAAATGACTGTTTACAGGGTATAGAGACATACTAGTTAACTGATTCCTTTTAAAAATGATTACAATCAGATAAAAATCAATCATATAATGTACCTGCAGTTTCTAGTTTCGTTCACGAATACGGCTGGACGTAATTTCCGTTCACGTCGAAAGCAATGACGTCCTCGCGACGTCATTTAGAGCAATGCACACTGGGAGATTTTACGGACGGCGCATGCGCCATTCAAGTAAAACTTAAAAAACGCGGGGTCAAGGGAAATTTAAATAAAACACGCCCCCTACATCCCCATTTGAATTACGCGGCCTTACGCCGCAACACATACGCTACGCCGCTCTAACTAAGGGCGCAAGTTCTTTGTGGATAAAGAACTTGCGCCCAAAGATACGCCGGACAGATACGCCAATGTATCTGAATCCGGCCCACAGTAATCACACCTCCTTGATTAGTGACCACAGAGAGAACGCTCCCAGTACTGTGGTTATCAGGAAACAGACAACCAGGAAGTGTGGAGATCAGAGAAGAATTACAGCAACTTAAGAGCAAAAAAAGAAAAATGAGGACATGAAAACAGCACTGCATTAATTTAAAGGAAGCTATTAAGATAAAAAAAAATCCTTTACAAACCCTTTAAGTTAAACCTTTTATTGACTTGCTCAAGTTATTAAAGGTGCAAACTTTCTGGATTCCTTTAGATCCCTTCTTCATGCTTTATATATATAACTGTATATTTACATTTGTCCAGGGATCTGCTGTGCTATTGATCTTAATGCACAATATTGTTTTTCTCCTGGTCTTATTGACCGAGATGCATATCACTCCAAACCCCTTCAGTTTTGATATTCCCACTTTGTATAATACAATTTGTGTTAGAAAGATAGGTTTTACTGTTCAAGCTACATTAAATATTGGTTCTCTGACCACTATTGCTTGAGGATCAACTTTGTTGTCATTGTCAAATCCGCCCAATATGTCTTTACCCGTGTTCTAACGCCCCTTTCCATGTAGTATATTTACTCTTTTTAGAAAGGAGAATGGAAGTAAAATGTTGACATAGGCTTTTCTCCGGGTGATGGACAGCCAGTGTTTGAAGAGCAGCTGCAAGTTTTACTTGAAAAGAAACACTATCTAATTGGCCATATTTATGAGGAATGTACAGGTATCCAGAAGAAAAAAAGTACTTGGTTCCTAATGTTCAATACATAAAGCTAGAGAGAAAGAGATGCATGATTGTAGAGCAATTAAATCATCTTCCGCCAGACCTCCAAAAGTAACCTTTGTGTGGTCCAGCTCTCAGATAGGCATCAATCCTGAAGGTTGTCAGTGATGTGTTCCCTTCTAAATGACACAAGATGTGTGTGGGAACTTGAAGGAAGCAAATCCAGTCTTAGGTTGAGATTTTTGTTCTTTCTATACATAGAGGAGAAAAGTGACGCTATAGATGCAACTAAAGTTAGTCCTGCTCAAGCTTGGCCAGGACAATAGAACAGTGTTGTTTGTGGGATGCATCCCCGACTTATATATTCTTCCCATGTCAGTATAATCACTACTGGGAGGTAGCTCGATTAAGGATTACCATATCATTAATAGTATCCATGACTTTTGTTCAAAGGCTACTTGTGTAATGTTGCCTTGTATATGAAGCACTTTAATCCTCTCAGCCGCAGCTGTAGAAAGGGGTCTTCCTTAGAGCTCCCCACACTGACTTTCCCTGTCCCCTTGGATCAGTTCTAAAAAACAGACAGAAACAACCGTCAGCTGAAAGACAGGAAAAAAAGAAACAATCATTCTACATTTCCACATTCATCCCCTGGCTTCAATCCCTGCCAATGTTTTCCATTCTTCTCCTTTTTATCTAACAGCCAGATCACCACTCGGATGGTGGCCAGATTAGGCCAAGAACAATGCCATTTTAAATGTAAAGTTTGCATCTCATTTATATTTCTTCTTTTTTTTTTTTTACTTTACCTTGCATGAAAAGAAAAGTGTAATGTTCCTAATGTGCAATGCACACCCTGGGATTGTATCTCCAAGCATTGCTTTTGTGCTGAGTATGAAGGCAAGTTTTGGTTCACCTGGGTTACCCTGAACTGAAAGAAGACTTCAACTGTTTACCCATTTATCCTTATCTGGTAAATGTATGTGGTTACAACCCGTATGATGGTATTCCGCATACCATTTCCTTTTTTTATTTTACATCTTTGTTTATTTTTTTCCCACATTTACATACAGACCAAGCTGTCAAGAAAAGGTGACAGTTACAAGGGTTGGGACAAACCATATAACACTGCCGTAGGTGTTTACTGTTGTTCATATGATTTAAACCTTTTTTCCAAAATAAGCAAAAGTACTGTTGTTGCAATTACCTACGATTGTGTTTGTTTGTTGCTTACCTAGTCCATTTCAAACTATAATGCCGCATACACACTATCACTTTATGTGATGAAAAAAAACGAAATTTTCTGTGAAGTAAAAAACAACGTTTTTGAAACTTCAATTTTCAAAGACGAAGTTGCCTACACACCATCGTTTTTCTCACAATGTTCTAGCAAATAGAGGTTACGTTGATCACGTTTTTCCATTGAAGCTTGCTTCATAAGTAGCTTCTGGGCATGCGCGGGTGAAAAAACGTCGTTTTAAACAACATTTTTTTTGTCGTTTTTCACAAGACATAAAACAACGTTTTCCCCCACACACGGTCATTTAAAGTGACGTTTTTAAAAACGTCATTTTTTTTCATCACATAATGTGATAGTGTGTACGCGGCATAAGGCCTCATTCCCATGGACGTTTTTGAACGTTTTTACAGCCACTTTTCTGAGCGTTTTTTGCAGCTTAAAAACGGCTCTCCATGTTAGTCTATGGCCTCATGCCCACCATGACGTTTTTGAGTTGTAGATGGCTGAGCCGTTTTTAAGCTGCAAAAAAAAACCAGGACCAGTGCATTCTGAAGCTCCAGCGTTAGAGCTGTAAAAACGCCAGACGTTAAAAAACGCTCAAAAACGCCCAAAAACTTGCAAAAACGCAACCGCTGCGTTTTTAAACTCCAGCTCAAAAAATAAAAAAATAAATAAACATAGACAGGCGTTTTTAAGCTGTAAAAAAGGCTAAAAAAAGTGGCTGTAAAAACGTCCATGGAAATGAAGCCTTATGCCGCGTACACACCATCATTTTTCGGCATGAAAAAAAATGAAGTTTTTAAAAAACGTAATTTAAAATTATCGTGTGTGGGCTTCACATCGTTTTTCGCCTTCTGAAAAACGACAAAAAAATAAATTCGAACATGCTGCATTTTTTTACGTCGTTTTTCAAAATGTCGTTATTCGTGTTGTTAAAAATGATCGTGTGTGGGCAAAAACGTCGGGAACACTCGTTCAGGTAAAACTACCGTTCATAATGGAGTAAGCACATTTATCACGCTATAACAGACAAAAAAGCGCAAATCGTCTTTTACTAACAAGGAATCAGCTAAAAGCAGCCCAAAGGCGAATAGAACTTCCCCTTTAGAGTGCTGTCGTACGTGTTGTACGTCACCACGCTTTGTTCATCATTTTTCAAAAACGATGGTGTGTGGGCAACATCGTTTTTAATGATGAAGTTGGAAAAACGTTTTTTCATGCCGAAAAATTATCGTGTGTACATGGTATCAGCCTTATCTAAAACTACCCTGTTCACAAAGTGACAATGCCGCTCAAGATTTTAGCGCAGAAAGAACAGCATTGTGACCATGTTAAAAAAAGTGAAAAAATAAATAAAAGATCTACTGGTAGGATTAATAGATAGAAATTTTATGCTACAGGAGGAACACCAAAACAGCTGTATTAATGCTAGGGACAGAGTGAATCATATTGTCATATTTTTTTGCCCATTTTCACTATTAGGCCTCGTACACACGACCGTTTTCCTCGACAGAATCCATCAAGAAACATGGTAGCAGAGCTTTTTTGCAGAGGAAAACGGTTGTGTGTATGTTTTTAATCGAGAAAACAAGTTCTCTTTTTCCTCAACGGGAGTCTCAATTTCCTCGTCGTGTTCCTCGTCGGGCTGGTTTTCGACGAGAAACACGTTCGTGTGTATGCTTAGAAACCTGCGCATGCTCAGAATAAAGTATGAGACGGGAGCGCACCTTTGGTAAAAGTAGCGTTTGTAATGGAGATAGCACATTTGTCACGCTGTAACAGACTGAAAAGTGCAAATCGTCTCTCACCAAACTTTTACTTAACATTAACACGCAGTAACATGAGATTAGTAAAAGCATCCCCAAGGGTTGTGCCAGTGGAATCAAACTTCCCCTGCCGTCGGATGTGTTGTACGTCACTGCGTTTGAGAACAAGGAGATTTGGTCTTGACAGTGTGTATGCAAAGAAAACTTGTCGAGTTTCTCCACAAGCCTGACAAGGAATTCGTCGAGGAAAACGATGTTTCATTTACGACGAGTTCCTCGGTCGTGTGTACGAGGCCTTAGGCATAGAAAATAGCCCCTTCCCGCTGAGCGTACGCATATATGCGGCCTCGGCTTTAAGGGGTTATACAGGGACGATGCCCGCAGCTGCAGGCATCATCCCGGTACTGTTTTTTAGAGCCATCGGTCGGCTTTCCAGGAAAACAACTGATGCAGCTAAAAGCTGCTCGGTTGTTATTCCGGAGGGGACATCCCCCCTCCTGCCGCCTTCCGTCCTCTTCCGCCGCTCTTACCGGGCCTCCCATCCCACGGGGAGACCCGATCCACGATCCGCCTCTTCCGGCATCTAGACAGAGACTGGCACAAAGCCGTAAATGGCCTTGTTCCAGTCTCCCGTATATAAACACGGAAGCGACGTCACAACGTCACTTCCGTTTACTCGGCAGCCAATGTCGCCGGTTTTTAAACAATATACAGTATTCAGAATCACCGTTTTTACTGGTCTAAATACTTTGAAGTGCAAAGGAGGGATTTGGGGTCTTTAGACCCCCGATCCCTCCATAAGGAGTACCTGTCACCACCTATTACTGTCACAAGGGATGTTTATATTCCTTGTGACAGCAATAAAAGTGATCAAAATATATATATTCTTTTTAAACACAATGTAAAAATAAATAAAATAAATACAATTTTTTTAAAGCACCCCCTGTCCCCGCAAGCTCGCGCAGCAAAGAAAATGCATACGTAAGTCGCGCCCGCATGTGTAAACGGTGTTCAAATCACACATGTAAGGTATCGCCGCGATCGTCGGCAAAAGCCATAATTATAGCATTAGACCTCTTCTGTAACTCCAAGCTGGTAACATTTCATTTTTTTTAAAGCATCGCCTATGGAGATTTTTAGGTACCGTAGTTTGTCGCCATTCCACAAATGTGCACAACTTTAAAGCATGACATGGTTTATATCTATTTACTCGGCGTAACATCATCTTTCACATGATACAAAAAAATTGTGCAAACTTTACTGTTTAGTTTTTTTTAACCACCTGCATTTTAGTCTAAATATGGGATCTGAGGTCTATTTGACCCCAGATCTCATATTTAAGAGGACCTGTCATGCTTTTTTCTATTACAAGGGATGTTTACATTCCTTGTAATAAGAATAAAAGTAACCCATTTTTTTTTTTTGTGTAAAAATGTATAAAATAAATAAAAATAAATAAGAAAACAATTTTTTTTTTAAAGCGCCCAGACGAGCTTGCGCGCAGAAGCGAAAACGCATACGTGAGTAGCACCCGCATATGAAAACGGTGTTCAAACCACACAAGTGAGGTATCACCGCGATTGTTAGAGCGAGAGCAATAATTCTAGCCCTAGACCTCCTCTGCAACTCAAAAGATGCAACCTATAGAATTTTTTAAACTTCGCCTATGGAGATTTTTAAGGGTAAAAGTTTGACGCCATTCCACGAGCGAGCGCAATTTTGAAGCGTGACATGTTGGGTATCATTTTACTTGGCGTAACATTATCTTTCACAATATAACAAAAAATTGGGCTAACCTTACTGTTGTCTTATTTTTTTATTCGAAAAAGTGTTTTTTTTTCCAAAAAAAGTGTGCTTGTAAGACCACTGCTAAAATATATATATATATATAATGTTTAGAAGTTCAAAGTAATTTTCTAGCAAAAAATACGGATTTTAACTTGTAAACACCAAATGTCAGAAATTGGCTTAGTCATGAAAGGGATAGACAAAGCTCACCAGGTATGGTACAGATCGTTTGCATGAATGATTTTTACGTTGGCACTAAAAATCATTCATGTTGCAAAGATTGTTAATTTACAAACTATGGATAGTGTCAGATGTGATTGAAGTGATGCTTTTAGGTACAGAAAATGTGCATGTCTATTGTGTGGGATCCTTCACTTGCCTTCCAATGACATACTGTATGTGTAATTAAAATCTTTTGTATGAATGATCTTCCTTTCATACAAACAATTGATCATTTATTTTAAGCTCTATCTAGTGTTTTTATCCTTTCTTAATTCTCCTTTATTATCAAACAACTTATCGTTATTTCACCAAGCATCTTATATTTTGCCTTTTTCTGTTGATTAACCTGCCTAGCGGTATTCCCGAGTCTGACTCGGGGTGGAATTCCAGCACCATTAGACTCGGGATCGCATTGCAGGATCCAGGCAAAGTTAATTACCTTGTCCCCTGAATCTTGCAATGTCTCCCCGCTGTGTGAGCGAGCTGTCTCCTCGATCGATTCACACAGTGCCCGAGTGCCATCGAGCTCTGCTCCCTGCGACGTTGCGACGCACGGGGGTGGAGATCGGTACCAAATTCAAAAAAGTAAAAACACAGTACACATACAGTATACTGTAATCTTACAGATTACAGTACTGTATAAAATAATTACACATCCCCTTTGTCCCTAGTGGTCTGTCCAGTGCCCTGCATTCACTTTTATATAATAAAGACTGTTTTTTCTCCCTGGAAACAGCCATAATAAATTAGAATCACTTTCAGAATTGAGCGATAGTGATTTGTGGGGAAATTCGTCATCAAACACTGAAAGTAATGACAGAGACAATTCTGCAGCTGAGCAAATTTCAGTGTTTTTGATTTGATTACATTATTGAATAATTTGTATTATTAATATATTATTATTTGTTATAATTATTTATAGTTATTATATTATACTTTATAATTTTGTGTTTCAAACTTTATCATACCCAAGATGTCTACTAGACTCTTGTTTGGACAGATTTAAGTGAGTTATTCCTAAGGCCCCATACACACGATAGAATCCATCCGCTGAAAAATCCCAGCGAATGGGTTTCAGCGGATAGATCCTATGGTGTGTACACTCCAGCGGATCTGTTTCCGCGGATATTTATCCCCTGGGATGGATTTCCAGCGGATAAATATTTGATGACATGCTATCAAATCTATCCGCTGGAATCCATCCCAACGGATGGATCCGCTGGTCTGTACAGACTCACCGGATCCATCCGTCCGAAGGGATCCCCCGCATGCGTCGTAATGATTTGACGCATGCGTGGAATTCCTTATATGACAGCGTCGCGCACGTCGCTGCGTCATAATCGCGGCGACGGCGCGACACGTCATGGCCAGAGGATTTCGGCGCGGATTTCGATTCGATGGTGAGTACACTCCATCGCATGGAAATCCGCGCAAATCCTCGAGAGGATTTTTCTGCGGATACGGTCCGCTGGACCGTATCCGCAGATAAATCCTTTCGTGTGTATGGGGCCTAAGAATTACAGGCCTACAATATAAAACGTCAAATTTCCATGCAAAATAATGGTACCGCTTTCAGCACCAAAAATCTGACATAATCATACCGCCAGGGAGGTTAACAGACTTCCCCTCTTATATGGATGAATATTCAAAAGAGAGGAAACCGGTAAAGGACCATCTTTGACAATCCAGTAGAGTAGAGGTGAACTGTATACTTATAATGACCATATAAAAGCATCTGTAATCACCTGTAGAGGGTTTTTGCAGCACTGGAAAATACATGCCATTTATTTAGGAACATTATTTTCACTGCGCATGCACCAAAGTTAAAAATGACCCAAGCTGAGAAATAATGTCTGTTGTCTTGATCAACTCCATTAAGTGATGAAGAGTACCTGTAACCATAGAAATAACTTTCTTCAACTAAAATTTCAAATGGCCTGATATTCCTGAGTAATCAACATTTTAGATCACACCTTGTGGGGGAGGGGGCGAACAGGAGAGTCAGGACGCTCTTTACGCTGCAGATAGAGAAAGGAGCTGTGTGTTAGTGGGTGTCCTGACTCTCCTGCTCGCCCCCTCTCCCCTCAAGGGAGGGGGCGAGCACGACACTCCACACCAGGGAGAAAGCCTCGCATTACTGTGTGTAGTGACAGACAGAAGAACAGGAAGTGAGGATTTCTCAGAAGAAATAAGGACATTTAAAAGCAAAATGGAAGGATGAGGTAAGTGAAGGAGGACTGCACTAAGGTAAAGGAAGCTATTTAGGAAAAAAAAATGTTACCTTTACAAACCCTTTAAAGTTAGTTCATTCAAATCCCAAGCACTAAATAAATCTTTGGTCGGTCAGACACTTCCTAACATAAAGAGCAGCTTTCAGACATCAGATGCTCTCTCATGTCTACTGTAGGAATACCCTCATTAAAGCGGGAGTTCACCCATTTATTAAAATTTTTATTTTTTCCCCTTAGATTCCTGCTCGTTCGGTCTAGGGGAATCGGCTATTTGTATTAAAATATGATCCGTACTTACCCGTTTTCGAGCTGCATCTTCTTCCGTCGCTTCCGGGTATGGGTCTTCGGGAGCGGGCGTTCCTTCTTGATTGACAGTCTTCCGAGAGGCTTCCGACGGTCGCATCCATCGCGTCACTCGTAGCCGAAAGAAGCCGAACGTCGCTGCGGCTCTATACTGCGCCTGCGCACCGACGTTCGGCTTCTTTCGGAAAATCGTGACGCGATGGATGCGACCGTCGCAAGCCTCTCGGAAGACTGTCAATCAAGAAGGAACGCCCAGTCCCGCAGCCCATACCCGGAAGCGACGGAGAGGATGCATCTCGTAAACGGGTAAGTACTGCTCATATTTTAAAACAAATAGCCGATTCCCCTAGACAAAAACGAGCAGGAATCAAAGGCTAAAAAGTGCTCTCTAAGGGTGAACCTCCGCTTTAAAGAGGAACTGCAGTCTGCTCATATAATTTGTAATAAAAACATCTTTGCCATTTTGAAGCTTCCCTCAAACCACTTTGCATATTATTTTATACACACTGTGATTCTGTACTTGCCAAATATGCTGCAGAAATCTCTCTCCACTAAGTCTGGCTGAATCCATTTTATTTGTGGGCAGCTGAAGCTGCTGCCTGTTCACTTCCTAGATTTACACAAAGGCACACCTCCAGCTCTGTAGTTCTGCAGCTCTCATCGGCCCTCTTATGACTCATCCCCCGTCCCTTCCTGGCAAACTCTCACGAGATTGAGAGAGCGAGAGAGCTGTGCATAATATAATAAACCTAGGCTAATGACCAGACAAGAAAGAGTAAGTGGGCCTCTATAAGGCAATGACTAGCAGAAAAAAAAAAGTTTTACTATCCAAAGTTAAAACAACAAGGGCCAAAGATTTAATAGATGGAAAATTGAAAAAATGACTGACGGTCCGCTTTAAATTTTATACCAAAAAAATGACCCTCCATTATTTAAAAAAGTTAGTGGAAGATCTAAATCGATGCAAAAAAAAACACTCCGTCATGGTTTTACTGAATATTTTCAGTGGAAATCATAATTCTACCTAGAAGCTTATATCTGTATAGGACATTACCAATCTGGATTTCTGGTTATTACCTTAAAGTTTTCCAAAATAAGATATCATATGGGGTGATAAAAGGCCAGACCAAAGACCCGGGGTGAATGAAAGAATTCTATATACTCTGAAACAAATACATCCATGCAGCACAATTGTCACATAAAATTTAACACATTCTTGGATCATTTTCTTGAGCCCTGAGACCAGTCAACTATCTCATGTGGAAGACAGACCTCCAATTTGTGCCCCCATTTGCCATTATCACTTATCTTTTGGGATTGACTGAGCACAGCTCTTAACCACTTGCTTACTGGGCACATATACCCCCCTCCTGCCCAGGTGAAATTTCAGCTTCCGGCACTGCGTCGCTTTAACTGACAATTGCGCGGTCGTGCGACGTGGCTCTCAAACAAAATTGACGTCCTTTTTTCCCCACAAGTAGAGCTTTCTTTTGGTGGTATTTGATCGCCTGTGCGTTTTTTATTTTTTGTGCTATAAACAAAAAAGCGCGACAATTTTGAAAAAAATACAATATTTTTTACTTGTTGCTATAATAAATATGCCAATTAAAAAAAAAAAAAAAAATTCTCAGTTTAGGCTGATACGTATTCTTCTACATATTTTTGGTAAAAAAAAAAAAAGATCGCAATAAGCGCAAAAGTTATAGCGCCTACAAAATAGGGGACAGAATTATTATTTTTTATTATTTATTTTTTTACTAGAAATGGCGGCGATCTGCGATTTTTATTTGGACTGCGACGTTATGGCGAACACATCGGACACTTTTGACACATTTTTGGCGCCATTCACATTTATACTGCGATCAGTGCTATAAATATGCACTAATTACTGTATAAATGTGACTGGCATTGAAGGGGTTAACACTAGGGGGGTGAGGAAGGGGTGAGGAAGGGGTTAAATGTATTCCCTGCATAGTGTTCTAACTGTAGGTGAAGGGGGGTGAGGAAGGGGTTAAATGTATTCCCTGCATAGTGTTCTAACTGTAGGTGAAGGGGGGTGACTGGGGGAGGTGACCGATCTGTGTCCCTATGTACAAGGGACACAGATCGGTCTCCTCTCCAGAGACAGGACGCTGTCTCTGTGTGAGCCGGCAATGAGAGATGATCTCATATGTTTACATATGAGATCATCTCTCATTGGCCGCACAGATCGCATCGCAAACGGCCACTCTGATTGGCTGTTCGCGGCGATCTGTAATTGGCTGTGTCCAAGGGACACGGCCAACACAGAGTTTCCCCGCTGTGCCCTCTGGAGCGCGCGGGGAACGCCCAAAGGGGCGGACGTCAATTGACGTCCAGTTGGATATTCAGGTCCACACTGTAGCCGTCATTCGGCTATAGCGCGGGCCTCAAGAAGTTAAACTTAAATCTCCCTGGGTCTTACCCCAAGAAATTTGATGTGGTGTAGAAACAAAGGATTTCTGTGAATTGCACACTTTTGTAATGATTGGGGAATCTTGTTGAGACAAACTCTGCAAAAAAAAAAAAAAAAAGACCAACTACCCCTTGTAGAACCTTATCATCACACATTTTTTTTCAGACTCTAGAACGTCATTTAGATTTGGTAACTATGACATCAATCCAGTATCTTTGCAAAAATATCAACAAGATTTCTTGTCACTTTTCTGTAATATAAGCTATGCTTAAAGGGGTTGTCAAGGTAAAAAAAAAAATCCCTAAATAGCTTGCTTTACCTTAGTGCAGTCCTCCTTCACTTACCTCATCCTTCCATTTTGCTTTTAAATGTCCTTATTTCTTCTGAGAAATCCTCACTTCCTGTTCTTCTGTCTAACTCCACACCGTAATGCGAGGCTTTCTCCCTGGTGTGGAGAAAGCCTTCATCGGTTAACCGATGAAGCTGACTGATGGTCCGTCGCACTTACACACCATCGGTTAAAAAAACGATCGTGTCAGAACGCGGTGACGTAAAACACAACGACGTGCTGAAAAAAACGAAGTTCAATGTTTCCAACCATGCGTCGACTTGATTCTGAGCATGCGTGGATTTTTAACCGATGGTCGTGCCTACAAACGATCGGTTTTGTTCTATCGGTTAGGAATCCATCGGTTAAATTTAAAACAAGTTGTCTTTTTTTTAACCGATGGTTAAATAACCGATGGCGCCCACACACGATCGGTTTTGACCGATGAAAACGTTCCATCAGACCGTTCTCATCGTTTTAACCGATCGTGTGTACGCGGCATAAGGCACCTATTAAAGTGGGTACACATGCTTGCTCTGGCCACAGTGTGCATTGAGCATTATGATATCTGTAGCACAGAATGCATTATCAGTATGCACTTCATGTGGTTTTGCTCCTATGTGAAATTCACATATAAAATCTCTAGCGCATTTAAACTCTAGAGAAAATAAAATGTTTTGTTCTAATCACACCCTTACGATTGATACATATGTTCAGACACAGGATGTATGTACTGTACATTGCAGCTTGCACACCCATATCCAGGCACATTACAGATGCATAGTAAATATTGTTAACCACTTAAGCCCCGGACCATTTTGCTGGTTAAAGACCAGGCCACTTTTTGCGATTCGGCACTGTGTCGATTTAACTGAATATTGCGCGGTCGTGCAATGTGGCTCCCAAACAAAATTGACGTATTTTTTTTCACATAAATAGAGCTTTCTTTTGGTGGTATTTGATCACCTCTGCGGTTTTTATTTTTTGCGCTATAAACAAAAATAGAGCATCAATTTTGAAAAGAATTCTATATTTTTTACTTTTTGCTATAATAAATATCCCCCAAAAAATATATACATTTTTTTTTATTTCCTCAGTTTAGGCCGATACATATTCTTCTACATATTTTTTGTAAAAAAATCGCAATAAGCGTTTATTGATCGGTTTACACAAAAGTTATAGCGTCTACAAAATAGGGGACAGTTGTATGGCATTTTTATTAATAATAATTTTTTTTACTAGTAATGGTGGCAATCAGCAATTTTTATCATGACTGCGACTTACACATCGGGCACTTTTGACACATTTTGGGACCATTGTCATTTTTACAGCGATCAGTGCTATAAAAATGCACTGATTACTGTGAAAATTACACTGGTAGTAAAGAGGTTAACCACTAGGTGGTGCTGTAGGGGCTAAGTGTACCCTAGCGAGTGCTTCTTACTGTAGGGGGGATGGGCTGTGTGTGACAAGACAGTGATCACCGATTACAGGAAGCGGTGATCACTGTCATTGTCACTAGGCAGAGCGGGGAGATGCTTGTTTACATCTTTGTTTTTTCAATGCACACTTAAAGCGGAGTTCCTACAACAAAAAAAGGTTTGGTAAATCAGGCACTGTATTTTGCTGTAAATCCTGTGTAGACCACAGTATATGTAGGCTTATAGGTAGGAGGAGAGAGATGGGGATTGTCCCTATTGGTCACACATTTTACTCCCATCATCAGCAGAAATACAATCATCTCATTGTCACAAAAGACTAGTAAAATTAGAAAATATTTTGTGTAAAATAGATAATTCTGTTGTAAGGATGTTGCTTTAGCTTACAATAATGGAGCTCTTTCCCTGCCTGACATGTCTATTAAGTCTAAGGGCTTTTCACAGTCCGCTCCGTGTGTCTCCGTCGGCTCAGCGGGGACCGGATGCAGACGGTCCGTCTGTCCGTCTGCATCCGGTCCGTTCCGCCGAACGGAAGAAAAATAGGGTTTCTTCCGTTCGGAAAAGCGGATCCCGACTGACGCGGACGCTAGCGCATGCTCCATCCGCTAACGGACGCGTTCCCATAGGGATTCATTACAAGTCCGTTAACGGACTTGTAATGAACGGACGGACGGAGCGGACATGTGAAAGGGGCCTTAGTAATTATTTGTTTGGGAAAAAATGGAAATAATTGAACATATAGGAAATCCATCATATATTCATGCTTATTGCACATTATAAAAAAAACAGCAAGCTGATGTTTTCTTGCTATTATAACCTGATATTATAACCTTATAAAAGAATAAAGTAGCCTTTAAACACTTTCATATCCAGGTTTTTCACACTTCTTCCTACTGATGCAGACTTAAAGGGGTTGTAAATGTACCATTTTTTCCCCTAAATATCTTCCTTTACCTTAGTGTAGTCCTCCTTCACTTACCTCATCCTTCCATTTTGCTTTTAAATGTCCTTATTTCTTCTGAGAAATCCTCACTTCCTGTTCTTCTGTCTGTAACTCCACACAGTAATGCAAGGCTTTCTCCCTGGTGTGGAGAAAGCCTCTTGTGGGGGGAGGGGGCGAGCAGGAGTGTCAGGACGCCCACTAACACACAGCTCCTTTCTCTATCTGCAAAGTAGAGAGTGTCCTGACTTGCCTGCCAGCCCCCCTCCCCCCTCAAGAGGCTTTCTCCACACCAAAATGGAAGGATGAGGTAAGTGAAGGAGGACAGCACTAAGGTAAAGGAAGCTATTTAGGGAAAAACAAATCCTTTACAACCCCTTTAAACCTTGCTACAAATAACTAATACATTAGAAAAGACAACCTTCAATATTAAAGGGGTTGTAAAGGTAAATTTTGTTTCCCCTAAATATCTTCCTTTACCTTAGTGCAGTCCTCCTTCACTTACCTCATCCTTCCATTTTGCTTTTAAATGTCCTTATTTCTTCTGAGAAATGCTCACTTCCTGTTCTTCTGTCTGTAACTCCACACAGTAATGGGAGGCTTTCTCCCTGGTGTGGAGTGTCATGCTCGCCCCCCCCCCCTGGACTACAGGAGAGTCAGGACGCTCTCTACATTTCAGATAGAGAAAGGAGCTGTGTGTTAGTGGGCGTCCTGACTCTCCCGTAGTCCAAGGGAGGGGGCGAGCACGACACTCCACACCAGGGAGAAAGCCTTGCATTACTGTGTGGAGTTACAGACAGAAGAACAGGAAGTGAGGATTTCTCAGAAGAAATAAGGACATTTAAAAGCAAAATCGAAGGATGCGCTGTTTTACTCCCGTGTAATGTGCTGTGACTTGTAGTGCATTTTTTTTTAAAATAAAGACAACCATCAAGGTTTTTTGGAGTTTGCGCTGTCCATATTTTCTTTTTCCATTTGTCGAAAGATGAGGTAAGTGAAGGAGGACTGCACTAAGGTAAAGGAAGCTATTTAGGAAAAAAAATGTTACCTTTACAAACCCTTTAAAGTTAATTCAAATCCCAAGCACTAAATAAATCTTTGGTCGGTCAGACACTTCCTAACATAAAGAGCAACTTTCAGACATCAGATGCTCTCTCCTGTCTACTGTAGGAATACCCTCATTAACCACTTCCATACCATGCACTTACGCACCTTCCCTCCCAAGCCAATTTTCAGCTTTCAGCACTGTCGCAATTTGAATGACAATTGCGCGGTCGTGCTACACTGTATCCAAACAAAATTGACATTCCTTTTTCTCCACAAATAGAGCTTTCTGTTGGTGGTATTTGATCACCTCTGCGGTTTCTATTTTTTTTTATGAATTTGTATTCAATACATTTTAAAAAAAGTTTTTACACTATCGAGGCATCCTTGTCTCTTTCCATACATGTGATTACCATCCTTGGAGCCACTGATAAGGAGACGATCCATGCCAGGCTGTCCACTTTCCATTGAGCCCAGCAGTTTGCTATCTATTACAGGCGATTTGTGGTCCCCTGTAACTAAGGGACCTATTTGTTACCTATGAACATATGTCACAATTTATTGTCCAAGTTCACAACAATTAGGATCTTTTCACTCGGGTGGATGAGGATTTGGATTTCCCTTTCCTCCTTCTTTGATGATTTCAGAACATTTGGACACTGTTTTTTTGTTTTTGACATTTTTTATGGTAGCCCTCTCCGTCACTTATGAGGACACATACACGAACTTATATTCACAGTTTTTGTATTACTGTTTTCTCTCTTTTTTTATGTACATATTATCACATTATGTATTTTGTTTATTAAAGTGGGAGTTCACCCGAAAAATAATTTTTAACATTAGATTGAGGCTAATTACGGGAAGCAGAATCGGGTGTTTTGTTTAAAATCAATGCAGTACTTACCGTTTTAGAGATAGATGTTCTCCGCCGCTTCCGGGTATGGTCTTCGGGACTGGGCGTTCCTATTTGATTGACAGCCTTCCGACGGTCGCATACAGCACGTCACGAGTTGCCGAACGTCGTTCGGCTACTTTCGGAAACTGGTGACGCGCTGTATGCGACGGTCGGAAGGCTGTCAATCAAATAGGAACGCCCAGTCCCGCAGCCCATACCCGGAAGCCACGGAGAACATCTATCTCTAAAACGGTAAGTACTGCATTGATTTGAAACAAAACACCCGATTCTGCTTCCCGTAATTAGGCCCAATCTAATGTTAAAAATAGATTTTTTGGGTGAACCTCCACTTTAAGTAAGTAGCGCGATTCTTTCTTTTTTCCTTATTGTTCACTGTTTGTATGACACAGCAAATCGCAGCTTCATTATTGTTTGCATCACAGCAACAAACACATTTTTGTTACATGGTTTATTTTTTGTTATTAGCGCAGTTTTCACCACCATTTTTCCCAGTAATATTTTTTTGTCTTCATCATCCTTCATCCTTCTTCATTATCACCACTAATGCCCTAACTTGATTTTCTAAAATTTAGAGAAAGCAGAAAATTACCGTACAGAACAAGAGGCCAATATATTAGGAAGCATTTGATTAATGTTATGATTTATATGTGTGAATTTTTCTTTATAAACTAAAGTATTTAGTAGTAGCCTAAAAAAGTGGATGTTGACAGCAGTGTGTCTTTGTTGAATAGCAGGACAAAGCTCTGTGAGGAAATCATCTGGGTATCACTTTCAGGCTCATCTTGTGTCCTGTTGAGTTCTTGTGTTGATTGTCCTCTGGGGTCACTGTCTACATGGAATCCCCACTGAGATCAGCTTCAGGTCAACATCCCAATGTTCATTCTCTGCCCACTCTCTAGCAAAGTCATGCTATGCACATCAAATGTTCCTGTCTGTAAATCAAGCTGATAACATATTTTATAATATCCTGTGTTTCAATGTCTTCTAGAAATTAGTATTGAAAACTGGAAACCAAAAACTATTTAAACGTAGCCATTAGAGTGTAACTAAAGGCAAAACTTTTCTTTCATTTTGGATAGATTAACCACTTCAATTCTAGGCACTTATGCCCCTTCCTGCCCAGGACAATTTTCAGCTTTTAGCGCTGTCACACTTTGAATGACAATTGCGCAGTCATGCAACACTGTACCCAAACTACATTTTTACCATTTTCTTTCCACAAATAAAGCTTTCTTTTGGTGGTATTTGATCACCTCTGCGTTTTTTGTTTTTTTTGCTAAACAAAGTATAAAAGACCAACATTTTTTTTTTTTTATTTATTTCCGTTTCTGTCATAAAATTTTGTTTTCCCCTTCACTGACGGGCACTGATGAGATGGCACTGATGGGCACTGATGAGTTGTCACTGATAAGGTGGCAGTGATGGGCACTGATGAGGAGGCACTGATATGTAGAATTGATGGGCACTGATAGGTGGCACTGATATGCAGCACTGATGGCCACTGATAGGCGGCACGGGTGGGCACTGACAGGTGGCACTGATGGGCACTGACAGAAAGCTGTGATGGACACTGACAGGCGGCACTAATTGGCACTGATAGGCGGTACTTATTGGCACTGACAGGTGGCACTGATGGGCAACACTGATGAGATACTGACAGGTATTACTGCTGGGAAGTGATTGGCACTGTGGTGGGCAGTGATTGACACTGTGGTGGGTACATGCAGAGTTTATTATTGGGGCACTGCTGGGCATTTGATTGGTGCATTTTAGAGAGCTGTGCTGATAATCAATGTGCTGATTATCAGCACAGACCCCACAGACCTGGGGGTCTCCCTGTCAGCGCGAACCTAGGAATGCCATTTACAGGCACTTCCTGGTTCACGCGATGATCAACTGTGATTGATCACAGCTGATCACGTGGTAAGAAGCCTCTGACAGAGGCTTCTTATCACGATCGGAGATGCGGGGTGTCAAACTGACATGCCGAACTCGCGATCGTCGCGCTGTCCCATTGAAGAGATTTCCCTTCCTTTCACTTCCCATAGCCAAAACAGGTGAGAGAAAATTCCTCCAAAAAGAGGGAATTCCGAGGTGTTACTATGGTCACCAGAACTAATGACCACATTGGATTATCCCCCCCTTATTTGTGTTCTGATGTCAACCCAAAATTTGGGATTTTCTTATACTTTCACTTTGGATGATAACAGTAAACAGGACAAATAGAGAGGGTCAATGTCCCACAGACAGCAATAAAAACTGACAGGTGTTCTAACCCTTCTCCACTCTATCCAAAGCTGAAAGTTTTGCCCTTAGTTACACTTTAAAGCAGGGGTGCCCAACCTTTTGAATAGCGAGGGCCACTTAAGCAACTTGGTAACCAGTCGTGGGCCACAATGAGCGAGGGTGTGCGGATGACAGGTCACGGCTACTCTATGGGCCCTCCGATCTGCCCAGGTGGAAGGGGACAAATTCCCTTCTGTTTTTTGGATTGGAGGTAGGCGAGCGTAAATGGACATCTGTCGCTCTGTGGAGGTGAATTGAGGGTCCCATTTGGTCTGGCTGATCATGTGAAAAGGGCCTAAGACTGCTTTCAACTGATGTGCTGCGGTTTGCCCACACTGCGGGTGCAGCGTAGTGCACCTGTGTATATCCTGCGGGTTAGCTGAACTTTGCCATAGACTCCTTCTGTGGCAAAGCCGGCGCTGTAGAGGAAACACTAGCTTATGGGGCTCTGGTCCGCAGCAGCTTTCTTCCTCTACCACCAGCTTCATTCACAACACTGATGCTTTGGTATGGCAAATCGGCAACCTGCGATCTGGGCTTGCCAACCCGCTATTCCAGAGCAGGAGGTCGTGGGCCACATCAGAGGGCTCCGCGGGCCACATGTGGCCCCCGGCCACTGGTTGGCCACCCCTGCTTTAAAGCATAGCTGCTTCATGTGAAGCAAGATCACATTGTAGTAGCAGGCTTTTAATAAGAGCAAGAATTGCTGATCAGTGGGCGCACATCCTGTCTTAGTTTTGCTACTTGGTCAATCAGATTTAGAACAATCATACAGCTAGTAAAGTCTTAAGGGTCTGAATTCCTATTCTGTAAGCTTGTTCCAGCTCAGGACTTAGTACATAGTGAATCCAGGATTAGCCTGAAGCCTTAGAAATTATGGAAAATGATTGGATGTTGCACACATGTATTCCAATGAACATTGAGCACCACAGCTGCTTGATATTGAATTGGATATTTGTCAGCCTGAAATGTCAGGGATGTCCCTGTTTATTGCCATCTTCTTTACAAATGGGGCATGTATTGGTAACCTAATAGATCTTAATAATTATTTTCCCTTTTAGTAGAAATTTCTCAATCATACATTGTCATAATTCCAAATAATCATTCTATTAAAAAAGCTTTATTAGATAATGTAACACTATCCAATGAAGAAATTGACAGACAATCTACGTCAATGGATATATGTGAAATCACATAGGGATTATTCTTGTATTGACATAAGCATTCACTTGCTAATTGGCTGGACACTGAACAGCTAATACCCTAATGGCCTCTCCGCCCAACAGTCTTGACAAAATCTCTGGTTCTTGCGCATTTATTTACCAGTTTTTTCTACTTCCACAAGCTTCATAAATGCCAATGTTTTGATCGCCTTAAGGATAAGAATGAGTTAAATGGACCAACATTTTAGCCCTGGCTCTAAAACCAACTCCTTTCAGCCTTTCCTCAGCACCTGCAGGATATTTGCACATACATAAATAAATAAATTAACAATGAATAAATAATTTTAATCCCACCACCTTCAAGATTTGATCCTTTGGCACTGGGTGTGTGTTTGTCAATTCCTAATTCTTTTTGATACAGTCTTCAGATACTTGGTGTCTGTCAGGCAAATTTGGGGTATTGTTTTCGCTTGATTAGTTCTGTATGACCCAAGGTCGCCCTCAAAATCCACATCACTCATCAGGACTTGGAATGGCCTCCTTTTTTTTAAAGGGATGCAAAGTGCCTGCCATTCCTCCGGACAAAAGCCTGGGAGGTTTGCAGCATTTGGCCTTCTCAAGGCGTCCGTTTTGCTCAGTGAAGCAAAGATAAAACTCATTAGGGTGTACATCCAGTTCTTGAGGACTATACAGCGCTTTTGCCTTTTATTGAAATGAAGAATGGTTCCACTGTACATGCTCAGGTCACCTGATGTTATTATACTGCTTTCGGTTGCATGAATATACTATCAAGAAGAGTCAGACATGGGTACAGAGGTTTCCATTAATGTCAGTTGTATAAGGCTCATATGAATTAGGCAATATAGACCATTTATGTCAGGGTTTCCTCATATGGTTTTTTTTATGCAAATGTGCCATAATCAATTGTGACAAGTGGAGAACTGTAACAAGTTGCTTGCTTAAGGGGAGTATGTAATGCAAAACATTTTGTAGTTTCCAGTGCCGATAACATGCTGCAGCAACTTTTAATACTAATTTGATAAAGTACAGTTGTATTTATAAGTTTACATACCCTGGCAGAATTTATAATTTCTTGGCCATTTTTCAGAGAATATGAATGATAACATAAAAACTTTTCTTTCACTCATGTTTAGTGTTTGGCTGAAGCCATTTATTATCAATCAGCTGTGTTTACTCTTTTTAAATCATAATGGCAACAGAAACTACCCAAATGACCCGGATCAAATGTTTGCATACCCCAGTCCTTAATACCGTGTATTGCCCCCCCCCCCCCCTAACATCAATGACAGCTTGAAATCTTCTGTGATATTTGTGGATGAGGCTCTTTATCTTCTCAGATGGTAAAGCTGCCCATTCCTCTTGACAAAAAGCCTCCAGTTCCTGTAAATTCTTGGTCTGTCTTGCATAAACTGCACGTTTTGAGATCTCCCCAGAGTGGCTCAATGATATTGAGGTCAGGAGACTGAGATGGCCACTCCAGAACCTTCACTTTATTCTGCTGTAGCCAATGACAGGTCGACTTGGCCTTGTGTTTTGGATCATTGTCATGTTGGAATGTCCAAGTACGTCCCATGTGCAGCTTCCTGGCTGATTAATACAAATGTTCCTCCAGTATTTTTTGATAACATACTGCATTCATCTTGCCATCAGTTTTGACCAAACTTTCTGTGCCTTTGTAGCTTACACATCCCCAAAACATCAGCTATCCACCTCCGTGTTTCACAGTAGGAATGGTGTACCTTTCATCATAGGCCTTGTTGACTCCTCTCCAAATGTAGCGTTTATGGTTGCGGACAAAATGTTAGATTTTGGCCTCATCACTCCAAAGGACTTTGTGCCGGAAGGTTTGAGGCTTGTCTCTGTGATGTTTGGCCTATTGTAAGC
Source organism: Rana temporaria (assembly GCF_905171775.1). Taxonomy (NCBI): domain Eukaryota; kingdom Metazoa; phylum Chordata; class Amphibia; order Anura; family Ranidae; genus Rana; species Rana temporaria. Next base: position 561,754,636 of record NC_053489.1, on the reverse strand, counting down.
AGGATACTTTGTGGTATTTGCGTGGTAATGGCTTTTTTCTGACGACTCGACCATGCAGCCCATCTTTTTAAAGTGACTCCTTATTGTGCATCTTGAAACAATCACACCACATGTTTTCAGAGAGTCCTGTATTTTACCTAAAGTTATTTGTCGTTTTTTTGCATCCCTGAACAATTTTCCTGGCAGTTGTGGCTGAAGTTTTAGTTGGTCTACCTGACTGTGGTTTGGTTTAACAGAACCCCTAATTTTCCACTTCTTGATTAGAGTTTGAACACTGCTGATTAACATTCTCAATTCCTTGGATATCTTTTTATATCCCTTTCCTGTTTTATACTGTTCAACCACCTTTTCCCGCAGATCTTTTGACAATTCTTTTGCTCTCCCCATGACTCAGAATCCAGAAATGTCAGTGCAGCACTGGATGAAAGATGCAAGGGTCTGTCAGGAGTCCAGAAACTCATTGGCCTTTTACACACACACACACACACACACACACACACACACACTAATTACAAGCAAACAAATCACAGGAGAGGATGGTTACTTTTAATAGCCATTCAATCCCCTTTGTGTCCAATTGTGTGCATGTTATCAGGCCAAAATCACCAAGGTATGTTAACTTTTGATCAGGGTCATTTGGGTAGTTTCTGTTTCCATTAAAAATCTAAAAAGAGTAAACACATTGTATTGATAATAGATGGCTTCAGCCAAACGCTAACTACGAGTGAAAGACATGTTTTTGTGTTATCATTCAAATTCTCTGAAAAATGGCCAAGAAATTATAAATTCTGCCAGGGTATGTAAACTTATGAGCACAACTGTATACTGCTACAGGAGTTACTTTAATGTTACACATCAGTGCTAAATTTAAGGGTGTTAGGTTAAGTATTAGGGTTGAGGTTAGGGTTGTTAGTGTGCATGTTAATACTTAAGCACTAAAGTGAACCTTTGCTTTGCAAGAGGTTCTAAGCAAAAGGTTTATTGGTGGCCCCAGCAAGAGCTTATACCTACCTTGCATTTGCTCCCTTGCTCGTTAAACATTTGGCACTACAGAGTGGATGACCATTGTATCCTTCAGGTTACAACTTGGAGCTTTTAACAGGTTGAGGACTCTTAACCCACCCCACGACAGTGCTCAGTTACAAATCGCCAAAAAACAGTGCTGGGTAATGGAACGATAGTGCGTATGTCTCATGCTCCTATACCTGAAAGTACCTTTTTTTTTAAACTCTGGCAGTCAAACTGAGCAGGACAGGAATGAAGGGAAGGTGAGGGTAAGCTTCTGGGGTCCCCAATAGGGTGAACAAGTTGCTTTGCTCTGCAACCTGAACAATTTCATATAAAGTACAACTAAAGGTAGCATGCTAGTTTTGATAAACCCTTATATAAACACCTCAAAGTTACAATTTATATCAATATCATACGGAATGCACATCCACAATGGCTGCAAACCAAATAACATGAACACTTACATTCGAAGTACATATTTGAAAATTTGACAGAAGCATTCCCCATATCTTGGTGGAGAAAGTGCCAGAGTTTGCAAAAAATGCCCTTTACCCTGTACAGAACTGCTTAATGTAAGTGTTCATGTTATTTGGTTTGCAGCTATTGTGGATGTGCATTCCGTAGGATATTGATATACATTCGAAAATGTTGAATGTATTTTCAGAAGTGGTATTAAATCCTGAGGCAGATTCTGCTTATGCAATTATTATTCGAATCACGTTGGATATCCCTCTACTCATGACCATCTTGTGTTCTACTGATGACTATCTAGCAAGTAGTTGGGAAATACCACTTCAAAAGTTTCTCCAATACAATATGCATTGTTTTTACCTTTTGTATTACACTGCAACATTGAATATTTCCATGTATTTTTCTACATTTAATACAACTTTTCATATATAGAATTTTGTTCTAAAAATAATGATTGCCTTAAAAATCCCAAATTAGAGGTTTTCATAATTTTTCCTTATTATAGGGGTGACGGCAATCACATACCCAGCCCTGTGAATTAGTCTATTTTTTAGGCTGTATAGTGATAGGCTGGAGTGGGCAGAGCACAGGCAGGATATGGGCAGGAGTAGGCGGAACATAGGTGGGAGCTAGCAACACATGGGCGGGGCATTGCAGGCCAATGGTGAGGCATAGTGGACAGAATTTCTGTGTTGATTTAGATGCCAAGGCTTTTCCTGGATGAAGGAGCAACTCTCTTAATGATGGCATGTTGTAGTCTCTACAACGCAAAAGGGGACAATGAAGGCATTTAGAAACAGAGGAAGCAGAATTGTCTTCTGATTACAGGAAGTGCACATGAGCATTTAGCTGCAGGGGGAAAAAGGTAAATATGTGAATATCCTTACTGTTATTTGCAAAACAACCAGTGAGATATTCAACAGATTATAGAATTACATTACATATTGTTTTTTTCATTTTAAGCATAGTTCTAATGCCGCGTACACACGATCATTTTTCGGCTTGTAAAACACAACATTTTTCAGCCTCTTGAAAAAACAAAGTTTTTTCCAACTTCATCATTATAACGACGTTGCCCACACACAATCGTTAAAAAAAATGCTCTAGCAAAGCGCAGTGACGTACAACACGTACGACGGCACTATAAAGGGGAAGTTCCATGCGGATGGCGCCACCCTTTGGACTGCTTTAACTGATTTTGTGTTAATAAAAGACGATTTGCGCTTTTCTGTCTGTTACAGAGTGATGAATGTGCTTACTCCATTACGAACGGTAGTTTTACCAGAACGAGCTCTCCCGTCTCATAACTGGCTTCTGAGCATGCGCGGGTTTTTAACGTTGTTTAAGCCCACACCCGATCATTTTTTACAACCCAAAAAACGACATTGTTTAAAACGTCATTAAAAAATGCAGCATGTTCGAATTTTTTTTTTTTACGTTTTTCAGAACCCGAAAAATTATGTGAAGCCCACACACGATCATTTTAAATTACATTTCTTAAAAACGTTGTTTTTAACATGTTGAAAAATGATCGTGTGTACGCGGCATTAGGGTTGGGCAAAGTTAATATTTACATGTTAATGTTAGGGGTTAAATGTTAGGGTCTGCTTTAAGTCCATGATAAGTCTGAAAAGAAACATATATGGGGACTTTTTTATTTTAACCTGTATTTGGTACACAAACCCATACCTCCCACCTGTCCCTGATTTGGAACAGCGTCACTCTGTCCCTCTTTCTTCATCATGTGTCCCTCATTTTGATCTGATCTATATAGTTGTACATAAAATGCACTTTTTATCTTTCAAAAAGTGTTTCCCAGGGCTAAACCTTTGATCAAATTTCTAAATTGCTGCATTTGTACAGTTTCTAAAGCCAATAAAAGGGAATATTATTGGTAAAAAAAAAAAGCATTTGTGGGTTTAACTAATCATTTTTTTGTATAATTCTCCTTTAAAGGGGCGTGGCAGGGGTGTGTGTCCTTTGCCTACATACTTTTGCTAATAGGTGTCCCTCTTTACCATTTCAAAAAGTTGGGAGGTATGCGCAAACTTACTTTGAAGAACTACTAAAATGGGAATGGATACAGTAGGAGCTTTTATTTCTGTCTCTGTCACTGTTAGGTCACTTGTTGGAAAACCTTTCTGGAGACACAGGCAGCAGTACAAACCTGACACAGATTGTAAACATATGGCCAGATTCACGTACGGCGGCTTAAAGTTGTGCGGGCGTAGCGTATGTAATTTACGTTACGCTGCCGCCAGTTAGAGAGGCAAGTGCTGTATTCACAAAGCACTTGCGTCCTAAGTTACGGCGGCGTAACGTAAATGTGCCGGCGTAAGCACGCCTAATTCAAATTGTGAAGAGGTGGGCGTGTTTTACGTAAATAAAGCATGCCCCCACGTAAATTACGTTTTGAACGAACAGCGCATGTGCCGTCCGCGGTCGTATCCCAGTGCGCATGCTCCAAATCACGTCGCAAATAGTCAATACTTTCGACGTGAACGTAACCTACGCCCAGCCCTATTCTAAATCGACTTACGCAAATGACGCAAACGACGTGAAATTCGACGGCGGTTCTGACGTCCATACTTTAACATTGGCTGCACCATCTTTTTGGTGGTTTATCTTTACGCCTGAAAACGCCTTACGTAAATGGCTTATCTTTACTGCGACGGGCGAGCGTACGTTCGTGAATAGGCGTATCTCGCTGATTTACATATTCTAGGAGTAAATCAGCGTACACGCCCCACGCAGCCAGCGTAAATAGACAGCTAAGATACGACAGCGTAGGAAGACTTACGCCGCTCGTATCTTAGCAACATTTAAGCGTATCTCAGTTTGAGCATACGCTTAAATGTAGGACGGCGCGGATTCAGAGTTACGACGGCGTATCTACTGATACGCCGGCGTAACTATACCTAAATCTGGCTAATAGATTTTAATGGCATCTCTGTTGTAAAGATGCACATGTGGAATTTAAAGTGATTGGCAATCTCAGCAATCGAGAACATTTAAAACCTTACATGGGTTCTAATTCCTAACTGTTTTTGCTTGATGGAAACTTCTAAAGTGAATGTATCCTAGTATTATTATGTTAAAAACATGGCCAGTGATACCATATTTTCTCTTTAAAGGCGGGGCGTGCCAAGCTTATTTGATGAACAATCTGTAGGAATGTCTGCAGTGGAAGAAGAAAAGGAGCATGGACGTGGACGAACACCAGAACAAGTAACTATTTAGACTTTATTAAATTTTACAATTTATACGAAATGCATTAAGTATCACCGCCAGTGTTGAAAGGTTTAATGCCAAAAGCAGAGTTCACAATGACACCTTTTAGCATATAATTATTTCTATACAACATTCAATCTATACACATAATTAGGCCACATGCTCATGGGTGCTTTGGCCCGTCAGCATCAAATCTCAATGGTTTCAGGTGCCCAGAAGGCACAGGTGTTGCCTTCAGCCCTGCTGCCAGCAGCGTGTCAGAATCTATGACAGGCTGATACTCTGTGGCTGGATGCTGTACCAAGTGGAAGCCATGTTTAGAGCAAAATGGTTCATAAGTTCCTGAACACATATGGCTCTAAATGCAAGTACTACTCGGTACACCATCAAACCGCAGCATATTTCAGACTATCAAAGACCTTGGCAGGCTGCTGGTTGCAGGGCTGAAGGCTGCACCTGTGTCTCCCAGGTTCCTGAAAATGGTGAGATGTAACGCCGACAGGCCAAGCACCCATATGCATGAGGCCCTAGAGGGCAGCCAAGCAAGTATCATTTTTAGAAGATCGTGGTCAGAAATGTCAATCCTTTACTTCTGTTATAACAGGTTCCTTAAAAAAATAGTTTGACAAAATCTATGTTGAGGGGAATAGGGTTCGATAGTCCTGGGTTACCTCTGAAAATACTATTTTTCCAACTGACATGTAAATCTTCTGACTTTAATACTTTCTGAGTCACTGTTCCAAAGCAAGCATGCAGTCACTGAAATCAAAGATAGGTCAAAATTCCAGATCTATTTACATGTTCAAAGTCAGTGACTTAGGAAGTATTGAAGCCATTATCAGTGGTTGTGGACCCTTACATATACCCAGTGAAGTGACTAGCCTTGGTTGATACACAGAGATTAAATAAATCCTCCTACATCAATTGTACCTGTTTATCTGCAGCCTTTTCCTCTGTACAGCTATTTAAAGTGCAGAATTTATACAGCTTTTCTGAGCTTCCAGAGGCGGGGGCAGGGATCTGACTTCACACACTGCACAGCTCAGAGTGGAGAGCTGACTGTAATCTGAGACCTGAGTGGAGGGAATGGACACACACCCCTCTACACAATCTTATAGGGCAACATGCACAGATGAAACTGTCAATCATAGGCTCCCCTCCCCTTCCCCCTTGATTACTTGGAGCAGACACAACCTGTCAGAAGTGACAGATAACAGAGGAACAAGACTGCAGACAGAAATCACAATCTGTGCTTTGGATTGAGGCAAGTACACACTATCGGAGGATATGCTTTGTTTATTTTTCATGTCAGAGGTTTACAACCAAATTAACTTAGTATTGCTACCAGGTGAGTGGAATTCGGGAAAGTCTAGGTCAGTTGTGGTAGAATCCATATTTTTCTCCGAAAAAATTATTTAGTTGTGAAAAGTCATATCAAAATAATTCCAACACTAGGCCTTATGCACTGTCAAACATGTATTTATATGCATTGAGGACATCTCTGACCCCATTTAAATGTATGTACCTGTGTTTTTGGTACAGTCAGTTTAGCTGTGTTTGGAGAAATTAGAATTCTATGCATAGTTTGATTAGAAAATCTACATGCATGTAAACATGACTAAACATGGCCAAACCTGCTCCAAAGCAGTAAGATCTAAACACAAGTGATTTGGAAAGCAATACCTTTGTTCATACATACCAGATAACATCTACTGCAGTAGTTCTAGGTAGCCTTTTTGCCTTCCAGATTTGTCTTGGGATATTGAGGACTGGGGCTGAATTTATAATTCCTACCCCCTAGGTCGACTGACCCCATGAAGACTGGAAGGTAGTTATTTTTTGGAGCATGCTTTTAGAGGACGAAAGCTAATTGTGAATGTGCAATATTTTCAAGCAGTGATCTGTAGATTCTAAAAATTCTCCTTTTCTGATATTAACAAGTATATTCGATTTAAATGATTTACTGTATATCACAACCTAAGAGTAGATTATGTACACAATCTGATTACTTTTTCAAGCTCTTCAAGATTATTAAGAGTCTCATCCATAAGAATTATGCAGCAGTAGAGAAAGCATTTGAGGATCTGGATGAAATTAATTCAAGACGCCTTACACAGGAGACCATGTACTTCCTCCTAAAAAGGTATGTATAGATATTGGAAGCTGTGTAAACATACACCTTTGTTGTATCTCCAGTTGACATCGTACTTTCAGATGAAATATTAGATCAAACATTACCTTTTTTAACAATATTTGATCAAAATTTTTAAAACAACCCGTTACAAAGGTTTTTCTTGTAATTTTGCAGTGTGAATGTCTCAGCATTCGGTCAGCTATCACAAATAATACCCGTAATGTGTCAAATATGTTTACTTCCTTAGATTGTTAGTAATATCTGGTGGCTATAGTTACATAGTTAGTCTGGTTGAAAAAAGACCATCTAGGTTCAACCAATAAAAGGGGGGAAAAAATCCTAGAAAAACAATTATACAGTATACGCAAGCTTATACCTACAGATGATCCAGAGGAAGGCAAAAAAAAAAAACCAACAAAAGCTTGAACCAATTTGCTACAGCGGGGGAAAAATTCCTTCCTCGTCACCCCCAGAGGTAATCAGATATTTCCTAGATCAACTTTACCTATACATGTTAGTATCCAGTTATATTATGTACATTTAGGAAAGGATACAGGCCTTTTTTAAAGCAATCAGCTGAGCTGGACAGAACCAGCTCTGGAGGGAGTCTTTTTCCCATTTCCCCAGCTCTTACTGTGAGGAAACCTTTCTATGTTTGGAGATTACATTTATTTTCCTCCCGACATAAAGAGTATCCCCTTGTCCTCTGTGATAACCTTCTATCTCTGTGATAATCTATCTTTCAGCTCACTCCTTCAGTTTCCTCACGTATCACTAATTTACTAACCGACATATGAGCCTGGATGTCACACCACTTCCTCAAACTCAATCTATCTAAAACTGATTTTTCCTCCCACACGTGCCTCTTCTCCTAATCTCTCTGTTAAATTCAATAGCACTACAATCAGCCTTCCCCGCCTGCCAAAGTTCTAGGTGTAACCCTGGGCTCTGAACTATCCTTTTTGCCACATCCAAACACTTTCCAAATCTTGCCGTCTCAACCTCCGCAACATCTCCAAAATACGCCCCTTCCTAACCAATGACACCACAAAACTCCTAGTTCATTTCCTGGTCATCTCCCGCCTCGACTACTGCAACTCCCTCCTCACGGGATTACCTTTACACAGGCTATCCCCCCTTCAGTCCATTATGAATGATGCTGCCAAGCTCATCCACCTTACCAACCATTCAGTGTCTGCTACCCCTCTCTGTCAATCCCTCCACTGTCTTCTACTCACCCAACAAATTAAATTCAAAATTCTAATAACCACTTACAAACCCATCCACAACTCGGCCCCAAGCTACATCACTAACCTAGTCTCAAAACACCAACCTACTTGTTCCCTTCATTCCTACCAAGACCTCCTGCTCTCTAGTTCCCTCATCACCTCCTCCCATGCTCACCTTCAGGACTTTTCCCAAGCCTCTCACATTTTCAGGACTCCCTACCCCAATCTGTTCGACTATCTCCTACTCTGCTTGCTTTTAGACAATCCCTGAAAACCCTTCTCTTCAGATCTTCAGAGAAGCCTATCAGTCCCCCACCTAACAACTGTAAAAATCCAGTATAATTATAATAATAACCTCAAAGTGAATAACTCAACACCAAGTTCACTATATAGACCCCTTATGTATTTATACATGTTGATCATATCCGCCCTTAATATATTCTTCTCAAGAGAGAATAAATTCAGTTCCTCTAATCTTTCCTCATAGCTGAGCTCCTTCATGCCGCTTATCAGTTTAGTTTCCATTCTCTGCACTTTCTCCAGTTCCTTTTTGAGAACTGGTGCCCAAAACGAAACTTCATATTCCAGATGAGGTCTTACTAGTCATTTGTACAGGGGCAAAATTATATCTCTCTCTCTCTGCAGTCCATACCTCTCTTAATACAAGAAAGGATTTTGCTTACTTTGGAAATCGCAGCTTGGTGTTGCATGCCATTATTACGTTTATGATCTACCAAAACCCCCATATCCTTCTCCCCCATTGATTCCACCAGTTGTACTCCTCCTAGTATGTAAGATACATCCATGTTTCTAGCCCCCATGTGCATAACTTTACATTTATCAACATTAAATAATGCAACATTTTTCTCAAAAATGTCAATCAGAAAAATATTACCTAATAGCCATCAGATGGAATTTACGATCATGAGGAAATAAACATATTATGAACATTATGGGGATTATTCACAACAGCAGTGCTAATACAGAGAGATTCGAAAAGAGAATTTTTTTTATTATAGACCATATTGAATTATGTACAATCTTGAGACAATATGGAATTCACGCAGTTCATTTATTTTTATTCTTTTAAATACAGTTTTGAGATCCAGCCTGGAGTTACTCGTGGAGAGATCCGCAGACTTTGGAGCACCTTCATCACCAACCAGGACAAAACATTGGACTACCTGGAGTTTGTCAGACACTTTGGTTACTCACCAAAATCTGCATGTTATCCCAATGCAAAGATATGCCCCCCAAAGAAAGGCGATGGAGATTTTCACATTCGATCTAGGAAACTGAACTGTGACTCTGACATTCTTATAGACAATGTCCGTGCAAAGGTATTAATGTTAGGAATATCATAATGTTATGTTATCCTATAAGTGGATCTAACTTTCACTAGTGGTAATTATCTTCACTGTAGTTGGGACACTGCAGGGCTCACAATTTCTAAACCAAACCATCTCATGGATATTATTTTTCAAAGTCAAATCAGCTACCAAATAATAGATAGCACAGGGAGCATGGTGAAAATGTTTGTATGGTGTTGTAAATGTTCCAGTGGGCATTTTGAAGAAGACAAGGTTTTCTAACTGGGTACTGGCAGTGTTTGTTGGTGGCTTATGTGTCAATTTGTAATATTACAAGTTTTCCTAGGCCATCTCTGAGGCTAAAATACTGGTGCACGACTGGGTTTTTAAATTGAAGAATCCTGATAATTATGGATGGTACAATTACTAGTGGCCTATTTAAAAAAAAGCCAAGGTCTTTAGCACTGTGCAAACTGCAGTAAACTATAACAACCTATTATTCTATATACTGTATTTATTTTAGCATGGTCAACAGAGTAAAGTTAAGTTCTAATTGGTTGTTGTGCGTAACTGTCCTATAAACATAAGGGCCGGTTCACACTGGTCCGACATGTGCTCCAACTTTGAGAGCAAAAGTCGTGTGATATGTCAAAATTATTATTATTATTATTATTATTTAGGGTACTTGTATAGCGCCATTAATTTACACAGCACTTTTTACTTATATATTATACATTTACACCAGTCCCTACCCTCAAGGAGCTTAAAATCTAAGGTCCCTAACACAAATTCATACATATACATACTATGGCCAATTTAGACAAGATCCAATTAACCTACCAACATGTGTTTGGAGTGAAATCAATGGTTCCCTATGAGACCCATCTTAACTTGTCCTACTTGTGTCGGTCCCACTTTGAAAAAGATTCCTGCACTACTTTGGTCCGACTTGGGCATGATTTCAGCCCATTTATTTGAATGTAAGTCTCATCCAAGTCGGATCATATTCTTAACTGATCTGACTTGTGGCATGCAACTTGTGCTCTGAGATCAAGTGCATGCAATGTTAGCAATATAAAATTCCCTTTAAAAATGGCATGGAGTCCCCCCCTCCCAATCCATATCAGACCCTTTGAGTGTGATATGGATCTTGATGGGGAACCCTACGCCAATTTTTTTTATTTTTAAACAGTGTGGGGTTTCCCCTAAGACCATATCAAACCCTTTGGTCTAGTGTGGATTTTGAGGGGAAACCCCATGACAAAAAAATTATTCAGTGTGGGCCCCCCCAAAATCCATACCAGACCCTTATACAATCTTGCAGCCTGGCACCCCCCTGCTGAACCATGTCAGGCCACATGCCCTCAACATGGGCAGGTGGGTGCTTTGGCGCAGGGGGCTCTGCCAATGGTTGTGGGGGTTTAAGAAAGGGGGCCCCCGGATCCTGCCCCCCGTGTGAATGAGTATGGGGTACATTATACCCCTGCCTATTCACCAAATAAAAAGCAGTGTAAGGTTACAAAAAAGAAGAGACCCATAGCTATATTAGAACTGTCAGACACCGAAGCTCACAGAACAGCAGGAGCCAGCATCGGAGGAGGAGCGGTTTTTACTTTCAGCGGGTCAGCAGCACCAGAGGAAGAAGACATCGGCAGAGGAATTAGACAAAGAAGAAATCTTTGAAGGAACCTGAGAAAGAAGACATTGGTGGAGCAACTGGAGAAAGAAGACATCAGCGGAGAAAGAAAAATTGTGATTCACAGTGGAGCTACGATGGGGAACATTCTTCATTCTTAATAAAGAGCTTGATAAAAACCATCTCTTGTTTTTTTTGTAACACTACACTGCTTTTTTTTGGTGAATGGGTAGATACAATGTACCCCATACTCATTCACATAAGGGGGCTTCCAGATTCCAATAAGTCCCCTGCTCACAGACCCCCACAATAACCAGCCAGGGTTGTGGAGAAGAGGCTCTTGCCCCCATCAACATGGGGACAATGTGCTTTGGGGTGGGAGGGCAGAGCCCCCCGCCCCAAAGCACCCACTTCCCTATGTAGAGGGCATGTGACCTGGTATGGTTCATGGGGGGGGGGGGCGCTTGCTCGTTCACCCTTTCCTGACATGTTGGGCTGACTTCTCAGATAGGGGTCTGGTATGAAAATTGGAGGGACCCCACACAGGTTTTTTTTTACGTGGAGTTTGCTCTTAGAATCCATATCAGACCAAATGGTCTTGTATGGTCTTGGGGGTGACCCCACACCAATGGTTTTTTCAATTTTGGAGTCATGCGACTTGTGCTCTCAAAGTCGGAACGCATGTCGGACCAGTGTGAACCGACCCTTAGTCTATAACTATTAACAGGGTGCTGCTATGGTATCTTGCAAAGTAATTGCTTAAGTGATTGGAGTTTTAGCAGTATTTGTTACATTTTAGGTGGAGTATTTATGGGATGAACTGCGAAAAGAATTTGAAGATCTTGATCCATATCACACCAGCTTTGTCAGCAAGGAAGAATTTAAAGACCTTTTAACTGAACTCTGTATACACTTGAATGAATATGAACGTGAGATGTTAGCAAAGAAATTTGAATCTAATGGCGATGGACGGTAAGTTATGCCTAAAATTTGTGTTATATTTAAATGTTACATTTTCAATTAATGATGTCCTTGATCTGGTAATAATACATCAAAGTTTGATAACTCCTTTTGATACTCATTGTATAGTGCTTATCCACTTCCACTTTACTTGTAACTTGCACCACCTAATACTTACCTGAGCTCCATCTCGGTCCAACGATGTGCACGTGTGCCTCGGCCATCCGGGACTCTCCCTCCTGATTGACTGAGACACAGCCATTGTCTCCCGCTGCTGTCAATCAAGGTCAGTTAGCCAATGAGGAGAGAGAGGGGGCAGGGCCGAAACATCCAAAAGGATGAATACATTTTATTGGTGAGATATGGTGCTTGCAATCTTTATAAAAGTGAGTTGTGAAGTCATCAGGCCCTATGTATTTCCCCACAACCAAAGCTTTCATGACATATAGCAGTTTATCTTAGGAAAAACCTTATACCTGATATAGTCAGATATATTGGGAATGGTCTTAATTTTTCTGCTTCAGTAAATTTTTCTGCTTTAGTACATTTTTACTGAGATTTTTTTATGGTTATCCAACAACAAAAAGAACATATGCAAACATACTTTAACAAAGAAAAAAGCACAGTTTCAAAATATAAAGTAATTGTGAAAATAATGAGCATACACTATAATAAGCAAAAATAGAAAGTCTGGGGGATTAGGATGCACAGGGTGTATGTTCAGTCACACCCCATCAACCTTTGTGGGCAAATACCGGTAGTTTCATTTTTATTGCGACTTTTGGGGTTTGCATTGCATAGTGATTCCAATGCAATTCATGTTTTCTGGCATCATTTGAAATACTAAACCCCAGAATCTTTATCCATTTTTTGAAAGGCATAAATAGATAAAACAGCCAGTTGATTTACTAAAACTGAAGAGTACAACATCTGGTGCAGCTGTGAACAGAAACCAATCTTTTTGGTTGAAGTTAGAGGCTGATTGGCTACCATGCACAGCTGCACCAGATTTTGCACTCTGGTAAATCAGTCCAACATTGGTAAATAAACCCCACTGTCAGGCTGAATTAGGCTGGATTCACACCTATGCAGTTTTAGTGCTTGTTGCATTTTGCAGATTTTCTCTACAGCCCATTTAACATGGTTTCCTATGAAACACGTTCTGTAGTACAAATCTGCAAAATGCAAAAAGCACTAAAAATGCATAGGTGTGAATCCAGTCTTAGGGTGATTCGTATGCTTTTTTAAATCTGAACAATGATAATTAAGATCATATGAATCATAATTAGTGATAATAAAGTCATAAGAATAAATGATTTACACTTTTTTTTTTATTTGCCTTAATATTAGCATTAAGATCTGACTGATCTGCAAAGAATCATAGTCCATAACCAAGCAGTTATCCTTCATGAAATATAAAGAATGAACACAGACCAGGGGTGTATCATAAAATGAGTGGGCCCATGTGCAAGATCAAGAGTGGGCACCAGGCATCAATAAATAAAGAAATGTGGCAGCGCAGCTGCGAAAGTGGAAGTAGTTTAAATTGCACTACATATTGAGTGTGGCTTAATGGGGGTGTGGTTAAATCGAGTCTGAAATTACTTACAGTGCAGAATGTGGTAATGTTAAATAGGGAATGTACAATGTGGAGTGTACAGCGGTGGGTAGTAAGTGCAGGCGAGGCGTGTATGGCAGTGAGTAGTATGTGCAGGGAGAGGGGTGTGAAGTGCATGTAGGTGGGTAGTATGTGCAGTGGATGGTGTCAGAAGTTCTTTATTATTATTTTATTTATAATTTAAAAAAAAAAACGTTTTTCATTTTTTCAAAGTGAATGGTCTCAGTAGGGAAGTGGACTGTCAGTAGATAAATGAACAGAAGGACACAGACACAGAGGAGCCAGAGTGGGACACAGAGTGGCTAGAAGAGGACAGACGGGTTGATCGCTGCAGTGGGTGGGGCAGTTACAGAAGGGTCGTTGTTAAAAATCATAGAGCCCCCTATAGCCTTCCTGAGACCCCCCCCCCCCCAGCCCTGCCCATGCATACCTGCCAAAAAGAATGCAGCTTTGTCTTCAAGGTGGACAAGAGGGATCACTGGTGCTCTGTCAGTGGGAGATGGGGGTCCTGATACTTAGTGGGAGAGCTTGGGGTCTTGGTGCTTAGTGGGGAGAGATGGGGGATCCTGGTACTTAGTGGGGAGAGATAGGGGGGTCCTTAGTAGGGAGAGATGGGGGGGTCTTGGTGCTTAGTGGGGGCAGATTTGTGTGGCACTGCCAGTGAATGGGGAGGGGGGAATTGGTGCTCCTTACCTGGCTGCTTGATCTATGTGGAATCCTGTGTAGAAGAATCATCCCCTCTCACACTTTTCTTCTGGGTTGATTCCTCTCATCTGAAGGGATTCAGGGCATGACAGTGCAGTGAGAGCTCCGGCGATCTCATGAAAGCAAAATAAAGCTTCCCCTGCTTACTCCTTTGCCAGGCTCTGACTGATGACTCCTCTATTGCAGAGCCCAGCAGAGAAAGACGGTGGTGGAAGTCTTCCTTTGCTGATGTTTTTTTTTTTGTTTACTTGTCTGAGCTGCCACTGCACTTGCTTCTGCTGCATCCTTCCAAGTGTGCCAGCACAGGAGCAGTCGTACTGCTGTCACTTCTGTCAGCGGCAGCCCCCCCACCTTTAATGCGGCACCTGGAGCCCCCACTGCTGCACCGATCAACCTCGACAAACCCGGATGTATCAGTTATGCGTGCAGGGTGGGTCAGGGCACAGTGCCCCCCCCCTGCACACACAGATGATATGCCACTCACACGGACTGAACAAATCCACATGCTTTTATTCAGATGGGTCAAAAAATAGCATTTTCTCATTTTGCCTGATTTGTGAATTTGTGCTTTTATCACTGTTCATAAACTAAAGATGGTACCACCTTCTGGATAACAAGAAATCCTTTGCACTACTCATTTACACTTATAGTTAACCACTTATGCAGGTTAAGGACCTTGCCCCTTTTTGCGATTCGGCACTGCGTCGATTTAACTGACAATTGCGTGGTCGTGCGACGTGGCTCCCAAACAATTGGCGTCCTTTTTTCCCACAAATTGAGCTTTCTTTTGGTGGTATTTGATCACCTCTGCGGTTTTTCTTTTTGTGCTATAAACAAAAATAGAGCGACAATTTTGAAAAAAATTCAATATTTTTAACTTTTTGCTATAATAAATATCCCCCAAAAACATATAAAAAAACTTTTTTTTCCTCAGTTTAGGCCGATACGTATTCTTCTACCTATTTTTGGTAAAAAAAATCACAATAAGCGTTTATCGGTTGGTTTGCGCAAAATTTATAGCGTTTACAAAATAGGGGATAGTTTTATTGCATTTTTATTATTTTTTTTCTTACTACTAATGGCGGCGATCAGCGATTTTTTTCATGACTGCGACAATTTTGGCACACACATCGGACAATTTTGACACATTTTTGGGACCATTGTCATTTTCACATCAAAAAGTGCTATAAAAATGCATTGTTTACTGTGAAAATGACAATTGAAGTTTAGGAGTTAACCACTAGGGTGCACTGTAGGGGTTAAGTGTGACCTCATATGTGTTTCTAACTATAGGGGGGCGGGGCTGGACGTGTGACGTCAGTGATCGTCTTTCCCTATATCAGGGAACAGACGATCGCTGACACTGACACAATGAAGAACGGGGAAGGTGTGTTTACACTCACATTCCCCGTACTTCAGCTCCGGTGATCGATCGCGGGACACCGGCGGTGATCAGGTCCGCGGGTCCCACGGGCGCGTTCATGGAGCTTCGGACCAGGGCTGGGCTTACGTGATTGTGCCCAGCCGTGCCATTCTGCCGACGTATATCGTCAGTAGGGGGTTCTTAAGTGGTTAAAGCACCTCTTAGTGAGGCCTTTGTCCTGGTGTGCCAAAGATGACTTCCTTTTCTGTCCCTCTATTAAAATAATGGTTATAGACATTCTTCCTACACAAGACCCGTTATTAAACTTCAAATCCTAGGGGGGCGTGGCCAAGAGCGGCATGTGAGCGGACGTGTCTCACAGAGCTCCCGGATAGTACACTGCAGCGATCCTTCTCCCGGCCGTTACACTGCTCGTTTTCGGCACCGGACACCACCCAGCTGATCTACAGCACCCGCCGCACGTATCGATCTGTCCATCGGCCCGACCTACGGCATGATGACCCGCAAACAGCTGAAAGGAGATGAGCTCCCGGATCTGCAAAATGGCGCCGCGGCGGCCTGGAAGACACGTGGGGACAAGAGGGATGCTGGTAAGATCCCCCCCAAGACACCTAAAGCCCTAGCAAAAGAGGCCCCTAAAGATATGGTGTATTATGCACAGAAGATGAACAACCTGGCAGACCGCCCCTCGGACGAGGAGCTGGATGCCACGCCAGACATTTTCCAAGCACTGTCACAGGGGGCCCATGCCTCGCAGCAGGCCCCAACCCGGAATACACTGGAGGTGAATACAGGGGAGATAGAGGAGGAGGAGGGCACAGAACAGCCCACGCTGGCTCAGATACTGAAAGCGGTGAATAAGTGCACAGCCTCGGTGCAGACTCTGCAACAGCACTTTGGGGGATTAAAGGAGGAGGTTGGACTGATCCGCCATGATTTTCAAAAAATTAGAGAGCGCACCACAGCGGTGGAGAGTCGGGTCAGCGAGGTGGAAGATAGAATGGCCCCCCTCATAAGAGAATTGCAGGTCACGGCCAGGATGGCGACGGCTAATGAGAACCGTAATGAGGACATTGAGAACCGTCTGAGGAGGAGCAACGTCCGCATAGTAGGCCTCCCTGAAAAGACAGAGGGCCGGGACCCCACTGCCTTTGTCGAGGCCTGGCTGCAGGAAGTCTTTGGCAAAGACGCCTTTACGTCCTTCTACTCAGTAGAGAGGGCGCATAGAGTGCCTCCTAGGCCTCTCCCTCCTGGCAACCCGCCACGTACCATGCTGGCCAAACTCCTTAACTATAAGGATAAGGAAATCATTCTGCGGATGGCCAGAGAACGGCGTAACATTCAATTTAATGGAGTGAGGGTGTCTTTCTACCCCGACTTCTCTGCGGATGTGCAGAGGCGCAGGGCTAAATTCGGAGAAGTGAAAAGAAGATTACAACGCCTGCGTGCTAACTATGCGATGCTATATCCGGCCAAGCTTCGAATCATCGCGGGCGGTAGAGCCCAGTTCTTTGAGTCGGCAGCCGAGGCCTCATCGTGGCTGGATATGAATGAACACCTGATCCGCCGAGCCGGGGACCCGGCGGCGGATGCGGACTGAGGCACCCTGATTTGATGGACGGCAGAGATGGCTGGTAAGCCGGTTCATATTTTTTGTTTTTGGCTGGTTACTTGTCAAAGGCTGGCGATTGTTACTCAGCCCTTATCTATATGGTCTCTGGACCGGGAGAACAATATATGCATGGTTCTTTTTATGCTATTCAGGAACTGAGCGAACTGTTTATTCAATATTATTGTCCCTAGACTTATCTGGTTCTATATGCGACCTGGAACACAGGTGGAGCGCCCGCAGAGGCGCAAGGTCGGAACCACGGAATGCCTGTTGCGTCAGTGGTATGATCAGGGCACAAGTTCTGCCCAGCAACTAATTGTTGCACAGTTAAAGTTTGTTTTGTTTTTTCTGGTGCTGCTGACTTCTCTCCATTACCATTCTTTGAATGCTGCTACCTATCTCGCACACACAGAAGGACTGCTGCTCCACTCCCTCACTCACTGTTTTGGGAACGAACCAGGCGGAAGGACTTGGCCTGCCACTCTGAGCTGGGGTGTGGTGATGTATCTTAAACTGAGGACCCGGGTATTACCATTATTTTTTCTTTTTTCATTTTTATTATTATTCCTTTTTTGTAGTCGCTCTGCCTATCTATTTTTGAACACCAGGTATAGTGCCTACTATTCTGTTGTAATGCAATACAATGTGATGCCATTGGACAGGCTTGGTGGTGGGGGCGGTTGTTCTGGAGGGTGGAGGTTCAATATGCTGAGTGATGCCAGTCCAATTGTACAATGTTGTCGGGAATTGATGTAGTTTCATGGAATGTCAGGGGACTGGGTGATCCGCTTAAGCGAACCATGGTGTCTACCTCCCTCAGGAAGCACTTTCCGGCTATATGTGTGTTGCAGGAGACTCATCTGACTCCTGATACCAGGTCATGGCTGGGATTTGCTTGGGCAGGATGGACTTATCACTCCACCCACACCTCCTATTCAAGGGGTGTGAGTGTACTGATACATAGATCCCTGGATTTTCAGTGCATAAACTCTAGGGTGGACCAGGAGGGGAGGTATGTGTTTTTGCTCTGCAGGGTATACCAACTAACGCTCATACTGGCTGCAGTATACGTCCCTCCTCCGTTTAGTCCCCAGGTATTGCAGGACCTCTTGTCCTTTCAGCTGTCCAACCCTGGGATCCCCTTAGTGGCAGTAGGGGATTTTAACGGGACCATGGATCCACACTTGGATAAACACCCTGCCCCGGTGGGACCCCCTGGGGGGACAAGACCAGCTCTGGCCAAATTCATGGAGGAGGTGGGCTGGGTGGACCCCTGGAGACGGAAAAACCCCCTAGAGAAACAATTCTCCTGCTTCTCCAAGACACATATATCTCTGTCCAGGATAGATTTATGCCTGTGCTCGGCCCCGGCAATTCAGTATATTGAGGAGGTACAGTACCTTCCCCGGTGCGTCTCGGATCATTCTCCTGTCCGACTTTCATTGAGGGTTAGACCTCTTGCAACACTTCCCAGAGCACCGTGGAAGCTTAATGCCTTCTGGCTCAACCTTTTCCCCTCTCATGAAAAAATTGAGAGGGAGATGGTGGCATACTGGCAGAGACACGCGGATCATCCTGGAACGGACACTGCCTGGGATGCTTTTAAAGCCTTTCTGAGAGGTATTTTTATTTCTGAGGTAAATGCAATTAAACACAACACTAATGCACAAAGGGAACAAGTAGCACAGATGGTGAAGCATTTGGAGGCAGAGTACATAGCTAATTCGGGGGAAGGCTCGCGGGAGGCATGGATAGCTGCTCAGGATGCACTGACCAGGCTGGACACATCTAAGGCTGACAGGAAACGCTTTTTCTCAAAAATGGCGTTCTATGAGGAAGGGGAGCAGACAGGCAAACTCTTAGCTAAAATAGTTCAATCACAACAGACGTCCCCGTCCATAGGTGCGCTTAGGACAGAGGGAGGCAGCATGGTAAATACTCCTGATTTAGTGATGAAGCAACTGGTTAGATTTTATGCTGATCTGTACGAATCAAAGCAAACGCATACTGGAGAGGAGACTCGGGATTATCTGCAGGGGATAGTGCTACCGTGTTTGACGGAGTCCCAGGCGGAGTCCCTTGAGACTCCCATTACCATTGAGGAGATGATAGAGGCCACTAACTCTTTTCCCAACACCAAGGCCCCAGGAGATGATGGCATACCGATTGAGGTGTACAAGCAGTATGGGGGTGTTGTGCTCCCGAAACTGCTTCACACCCTGAACGCGGCCAGGGAGGGAGGACGGCTCCCGGATTCCATGAGGCAGGCCAGCATAGTTCTGCTACTCAAACCTGGAAAGGATCCATTGGATCCTGGATCCTATAGACCAATTTCGCTTCTCCAAAGCGATATAAAAATACTAGCTAAGGTATTGGCGATAAGACTAAACAAAGTGATCTCGGCGATTATACACACGGATCAGTCGGGTTTTATACCAGAGAGGTCTACAGCTATCAACCTCAGGAGGTTATTTGTTAATATGCAGTCGATGGCGGACAATGTGGGGGATAGAGCAATGCTGTCGTTAGATGCCCACAAAGCCTTCGACAGCATTGAATGGCAGTACCTGTGGGCGACGTTGTCCAGATTCAGATTTGGATTTGGGCCGGTATTTCAGTCATGGGTGAGGCTTCTGTACGACTCCCCCCTGGCGGTAATTAGGGAGGAAGGCAGAGTGTCCTCTCCCTTCCCGCTACATAGGGGGACTCGACAGGGGTGCCCCCTTTCACCCTTGCTGTTCGCGGTTGCCATAGAACCGCTGGCGGCTCTGGTGCGCTCCAACCCCCAAATTACGGGATTTAAGTACGGATTGACGCACGAAAAAATAATGCTCTACGCGGATGACACCATGCTATTGCTAGGAGATACGTCGGGCTCTCTTCGGGAGGCGATGTCGGTAGTTCAGACATTCGGCTCCTTCTCGGGTCTATTGATCAACTGGACTAAGTCCGCAATTATGCTACTAGACTCGTCGAACCCGCAGGATAGCACGTTGCAGAACATCCCAGTGGCGACTAGATTTAAATATTTGGGTGTATGGGTTACCCCCCAGCCGCTCGAGTATGTTACTTTAAACCTAACCCCCTTAGTAGACAGGATTAGAGATAAAGTTAAAATATGGTCGAAATTTAAAATGTCCCTGGTAGGCAGAGTGAACCTCACAAAGATGGTGTTTATGCCCCAACTATTGTATATCCTACATAACACCCCCATGGTTGTCCCCCTAAAGATTTTCAGAATCATTAACTCCCTATTCCGGGCATTCCTCTGGCTTAATAAACCCCCCAGAATTAAATTGGAACAATTGCAAAAACCTAAGGAGGCGGGAGGGCTAGCTCTCCCTAATCCATGGGTGTACTACTTGGCAGCTCAATTACAACACATAGCTCGAGCTATGAGTAAGGGACAGGGGGACCCGGTGGTAGATATAGTTACCCACACGACCGGCGTGGACAATCTGGTGTCTGGTCTGGAGTCGTTACAATGCGCTAAGTCAAATAAACTCTTCCCCACATACGCCCTAATGCAGAAAATTTGGAATAAGGCACGACAACTACAGAATATAGAGGGTTTTACAGGACACAGCCCAATTTGGAACAACCGCTATTATGAGGAATTGATGTCTCTGACATGTAGTGAACACTGGAGGAGATATGGAATTACACACTTGGTGCATATCTTTTCTGGGGGTTCTCTGCTCTCTTTTGCGGAGCTCCGAGAGAGGTTTGGTCTTCCTCAGACGATGCACTTCCAATACTTACAGCTGAAGCATGCCATTAGGGCCCAGGCGGGAAGTAACCCCTGGATATTGTCCCCTGCCTCGATCTTTCACTTTATGGTTGGGATAACTAGCTTTAAGGGCTTTATTTCAGACTCATATGCCATGCTACTAGCAGCATTTCTGCCGGGTCTCCCTGAAAAGGTGGTGACCTCGTGGGAGAGAGACGTGGGCGTTTTTGAGGAGGAACAGTGGGAGGAGGCATTACTAGCCATACAGGGAGCCTCGCTCAATGTAGCACAACGGCTGTCCCAACTATTCATCGTCCTACGAGTACATTTCACCCCGGCCAGACTGTATAGGATGGGGCTGGTAGAGGATGATAACTGTCCTAGATGTGCCAGGGACCATGGTGACCTTATTCATTTGTTGTGGCGATGTCCCAAGCTGCACATGTATTGGGCGGGGGTTCTCAAAACTCTTAACGAGGTGTTCAAGATTCAGGTGCCGCAGACCCCCAAAGTGTGTGTCTTGGGTATTATAGAGGACCTCCCACTGGAAGATAACCCAAAAAAAGCTGTTGGTAGAGCCCTGTTCCAGGCCCGCAAACTTATCCTTAGACACTGGAAGGATGCAGAGCCACCAAGGCTGGGGGAGTGGATAGCCCAGATGGGACTCACTCTCCGAGCTGAGAAATATATCTACCAGCGCAGGAAACGGTGGGGAAGGTTTGAGTTGCTGTGGGCCCCATGGTTAAATTCCCCGGGATTGGCCCCTCTTGAGTTGGTACTGGACAGGCTGCTCATGTAAAAGGCCGAGGGCAAAAACTCGAGACTGGGTCATTAGCATACTATGGAAGGAGGAGGGGGAAAGGGACAGGGGAGTGGACCCTGTAATACATTGGAGTGGGTTACGGAGTGTGAGAGCATGTCAGTACTCTTAAAGAACGTATTAATGTATAATGCAAAGGCTAGATGGGAGGAGAACGTAGCATTCCAGAAGTTCTTTCTTTTGTTGTTTTATTTTTGATGTTTTATATTATTTTATTACCCTGAATGGTATAACATGGATGTATATAACAAAAAAAGCTATGTAACAGACAAGATGTATGTACCCATGTATTTTTGTCATATTTGTCAATAAACATCCTTTTTTGAGAAAAAAAAAAAAAAAACTTCAAATCCTAAATAAACATTTGTATTTATTTGCATGGATTAAGTTTGTTTGTGTTTTTTTATGTAAGGGTATGCTACATTGATTTCCTGCAACCGTTTGTGCCTCGTCGACAAGCTTTAAAAGCTAAAACCAACATGGAGGCAGTTATGCAGAGTTCACGGGAAGAAGATGATCCATCTGAATGCCGTCCTAATAGTCTGGGCACACTGACATCAAGGATGCGTAAGAAGGTAAGATTGTTCACATGTTGTGTGTGTATATTTAGTCTTTCTATATTTTATAGCTATTCTTGGTTTAATAACAGGATTTCTCCTTTTTCTACTATATACTTTCAAATATATCTTTCCCCTTATACAGTATCTCACAAAAGTGAGTACACTCCTCACATGTTTGTAAATATTTTAGTATATATTTTGATGTGACAACACTGAGGAAATGACACTTTGCTACAATGTAAAGTAGTGAGTGTACAGCTTGTATAACAGTGTAGATTTGCTGTCCCCTCAAAATAACTCAACACACAGCCATTAATGTCTAAACCGCTGACAACAAAAGTGAGTACACCCCTACGTGAAAATGTAAAAATTGGGCCCAAAGTTTCAATATTTTGTTCACCAGAGCTTCACAGGTTGCCACTGGAGTCCTCTTCCACTCCTCCATGATGACATCACGGAGCTGGTGGATGTTGGAGACCTTCCGCTCCTCCACCTTCGGTTTGAGGATGCCCCACAGATTGCCTTTTGGTGGTTTATATTCAGATTTTGTAATAACATTTGTGATTGTGTCTATTCATACATGACAGTGTAGCTTTACAATGCGTATTTCTGTTTGCAATCACAATCATTAGTACGATCTTCCAAAGCATTACTTAGCAGATTAGTAACCCTTCAATAATGTCAAGGCATCACAATCATCTTTTAATCATCTTTTGCTTCTATAGATCTTGCCTTTTTTCATGTAGTGGCAACATGTATGTTCCTAGCTAGTTACAGAGTGGTCTGTCAATCTGGGTTTATATTATGTGAGCCCATACATGGTGTAAACAGTAGGGGCTGAATCAAACATGTGCAATTGAGTGTGTTGCAGTAGTTGTGAATGGCACCCCAATACATATGATGCAATGCAAATCTAACACACATGGGTTGTCACACACCACAGTGCTCCGCTAACACACTACTGTTGTGTCGTGTTGCTCTGTGTCAGAGAAAATGCTGCATGTACTCTACGTTTTTGTCCATTCTATTCCAGTCTATTCAATATGAACATTAATGCAAAGCACAAGAACGCTGAAATCCGAATGGGCATTAAGTGATTCTGAGATACAATAATGATTTGCAGAGTGAATCATCTCACATTATTGTATCACAGCATTCAGCCACTTCAGCTCCTGGAGGTTTACGACCCTTCATGACCAGGCCATTTTTTGCGATGCGGCACTGCGTTACTTAACTGACAATTGCACGGTCGTGCAGTGTCGTATCCAAATATAATTGATGCCCCTTTTTCCCCACAAATAGAGCTTTATTTTGGTGGTATTTGATCACCACTGAGGTTTATATGTTTTGCATTATAAACATAAAAATCTGTCAATTTTGAAACAAAAACATTTTTTTTACTTTCTGCAACAAAACACATCCACAAAAAAAAAAATCGAATTTCTTCATAAATTTAGGCCAATATGTGTTCTGCTGCATGTTTTTGGTAAAAACAATCCCAATAAGCATATATTGATTTGCGCAAAAGTTATAGCATCTAAAAACGATGGGATATTTTTATGGATTTATTTTTTTACTAGTAATGATGCCGATCAGCGACTTATAGTGGGACTGCGACATTGCGGTAGACAAATCTGACCCTTTGACACTTTTTTGTGGACCAGTGACACCAATACAGTGATCAGTGCTAAACAATATGCACTGTCACTCTACTAATGACACTGGCAGGGAAGGGGTTAACATCAGGGGTGATCAAAGAGTTAAAGGGATAATAAAGGAAAAATACATTTTTCTTTAAAATAACAAACACGTCATACTTACCTCCACTGTGCAGTTTGTTTTGCACAGAGTGGCCTCGATCCACGTCTTCTGGGGTCCCTCGGCGGCTGTCTCTGGTCCTCCCCACAAGAACACATCACATTCATGCGAGAGAGCTCGCATGGTGATGAGTCCTTGCGAGCGCGATCCCATGATACAGCGAGCGGCCATAGTCTTACATTTCCTTGGATTCACTCCTATTTTCAAGTTATCTGTTGCTTTTAACTGTCATCTGCTCTACTTCTGCTAAAGACTTGGAACTTTAAAGTTAAATGTATTTTCTTGTCCACTTGAGCTCAGACTCAATAGTATTTTTGTAAGGATTTGGGGACACATAAGCACATGTGAACATAATTAATTTTAAAGCAATCGGCGAACACCAACATTATTTTCTCTTTTTTTCTTCCAAAATCCAGAATGCATATTACTAGGTATAGTCATTCAAGTATAATCCCAGTTTATACATACAGTACAGACCAAAAGTTTGGACACACCTTCTCATTCAAAGAGTTTTCTTTATTTTCATGACTATGAAAATTGCAGATTCACACTGAAGGCATCAAAACGAAATATAAAAATAAATAAAATATATTTCATATTCTAGGTTCTTCAAAGTAGCCACCTTGTGCTTTGATTACTGCTTGGCACACTCTTGGCATTCTCTTGATGAGCTTCAAGAGGTAGTCACCTGGTGCAGCACCCCATCACTCTCCTTCTTGGTCAAATAGCCCTTACACAGCCTGGGGGTGTGTTTGGGGTCATTGTCCTGTTGAAAAATAAATGATGGTCCAACTAAACGCAAACTGGATGGAATAGCATGCCGCTGCAAGATGCTGTGGTAGCCATGCTGGTTCAGTATGCCTTCAATTTTGATTAAATCCCCAACAGTGTCACCAGCAAAGCACCCCCACACCATCACACCTCCTCCTCCATGCTTCACGGTGGGAACCAGGCATGTAGAGTCCATTCGTTCACCTTTTCTGCGTCGCACAAAGACACGGGGGTTGGAACCAAAGATCTCAAGTTTGGACTCATCAGACCAAAGCACAGATTTCCACTGGTCTAATGTCCATTCCTTGTGTTCTTTAGCCCAAACAAGTCTCTTCTGCTTGTTGCCTTTCTTTAGCAGTGGTTTCCTAGCAGATATTCTACCATGAAGGCCTGATTCACACAGTCTCCTCTTACCAGTTCTAGAGATGTGTCTGCTGCAAAAGGTGGCTACTTTGAAGAACCTAGAATATGAAATATATTTTCAGTTGTTTCACACTTTTTTGTTATGTATAATTCCACATGTGTTAATTCATAGTTTTGATGCCTTCAGTGTGAATCTACAATTTTCATAGTCATGAAAATAAAGAAAACTCTTTGATTGAGAAGGTGTGTCCACACTTTTGGTCTTTACTGTATGTATGTATATATGTGTGTGTATGTATATTAAACAGTAAGAAATAACGGTGTTCATGTTATTATTATAAATTTAAACTTCCCCGTCTAACAGTTCTCAAGCAGATATTTCTAATCTAGCTTTTGGTCCAGACACAGCTTTGTAAATGTGCATAATTACTGCCCTTTGCGACATGCTTGAAATGGACACCCACTAAATCAGTAAAACCAATGTATGCTACCTGCTGGAGATTGAGAACAGGCGTCCCTCCATAATGACAGATTAGCCGAGGTATTGTATAAATAAAAGGACATACACAGAGGACAAATATGAGGTTCTACCAATTTGCATTGGACACCCGCCTATATTATCTGCATGACTAGCCATGCAGAAAATGACAAATAGTGTGTCCTGAAAAGTACTGCATCATGCATTTATTGCTGTCACTCCCCTTTTTCAAAGGGCTGGGGATACCAAGAGCCTGGTTAACTCCCTCTGGTTTAACAATTAAAAAAGAAAAGAAAATGTATTGTGGGTACAGGGTATATGTTTATGTAGCTTTACCTTACACAAGACCCTGTAGTGATCTGCTCATAGTCAAAGCTGAAAACAACTAATGGAATAGCTTATGTCCTGTGTATCTGGTTCCATAAAAATACAAATAGTAATGTGCTTTCAGGAACACAGGATTACTAAATTAAAATGGGGGATTTAAACCATTTCTTCTACTATGCAGCTGCAAGGGGAATGGAAGACACTACGCAGAGCCTTTAAGAAGCTGGACACAGACAACAGTGGCTACTTATCTCTGCCTGAGTTTAGATCAGTGCTGAATCTCTGCAACTTTGTTCTTGATGAAGATGAGGTTTATCACATCATGTCTAAATACGACCAGAATATGGACGGCCGCATCAACTACAAATCATTTTTAGAGCACCAATGTAAGAAAGATAACCGTTCTACTTCTAGCACACCTCTGTCAAACACGGTATAATGGTCATTTGATAAGCATCCTTATAAAAGACAACCATATACAGGTGGTCCCCGGGTTACAAACAAGATAGGGTCTGTAAGTTTGTTCTTAAAGGGGTTGTAAAGGTTTGTTTTTATTTTCTAAATAGGTTACTTTAAGCTAGTGTATTGTTGGTTCACCTACCTTTTCCTTCAATTTCCCTTCTAAATGTTTTTTTTCTTTGTTTTCTTTGCCTGAATTTCTCGCTTCCTGTTCCTTCTCAGTAAGGTGTTCAGTAAGCTGTTCTAAATGACTTTCCACCGCTCGGATGATGGTGGAAAGCTTAACCACTTCATTACTGGGCACTTAAACCCCCTTCGTGCCCAGACCAATTTTCAGCTTTCAGCACTGACGCATTTTGAATGACAATTGCGCGGTCGTACAACACTGTACCCAAATTATATTTTTATCATTTTTTTCCCACAAAGAGAGATTTCTTTTAGTGGTATTTGATCATCTCTGCGATTTTTATTTTTTGCACTATAAACATAAAAAGACAGAACATTTTGAAAAAAAACACAATATTTTTTTTGTTATAATAATATCCCAATTTAAAAAAAAAAAAAAAAAAAAATTTCCCTCGGTTTAGGCCGATACGTATTCTTCTACATATTTTTGTTAAAAAAAATCGCAATAAGCGTATATTGATTGGTTTGCGTAAAAGTTATAGCGCCTACAAAATAGGGGATAGATTTATGTTTTTTTTTTTATTGATTTTTTTTTACTAGTAATGGCGGTGATCTGCGATTTTTTTTTTGTCAGGCCTGCGATATTGCGGCGGATGTATCGGACACTTTTGACACAATTTTGGGACCATTCACATTTATACAGCGATCAGTGCTATAAAAATGCACTAATTATTGTATAAATGTGACTGGCAGCGAAGGGGTTAACTAGGGGGTGAGGAAGGGGTTAAATGTGTATCCTGGGTGTGTTCTAACTGTAGGTGGAGGGGACTGACTGGGGGAGGTGACCGATGCTGTGTCCCTATGTACAAGGGACACAGATCGGTCTCCTCTCTCCCTGACAGGACGTGGAGCTCTGTGTTCACACACAGAGCTCCACGTCCCTGCTGTCACCGCCGATCGCGGGTACCTTGCTGACATCGCGGCCGCCAGGCACACGCATCGGCTCCCGAGCGATGCGCCGGGCACCTTGTTTCCCCGCTGCGCGCCCCCAGCGGCGTTCACGGGGAATGACAACGACAGGACGTCCAAAGACGTCCACTCGGCACTTGAGACCCGCGCTGTGGACGTCTTTCGTCCATAGCGCGCATCCCAAGTGGTTAAAGCGGTTCTCCACCCTAAAGTGGAGTCCCGCTGATCGGAACCCTCCCCCCCTCCGGTGTCACATTTGACACCTTTCAGGGGGGAGGGGGGTGCAGATACCGGTCTAAAGACAGGTATTTGCACCCACTTCCGGCCCGGCATTCACGGGCAAAAGACGGGCATTCCGTCACATCCCGTCTGTCCCCCGTTGTGTGCTGGGAACACTCGGCTCCCAGCACACAGCGGGAGCCAATCGGCGGGCGCGGCGCGACTTGCGCATGCGCCGTAGGGAACCCGGGCAGTGAAGCCACAGCGCTTCACTTCCTGGTTCCCTCAGCGTGGATGGCGGGGGGGAGCAGCAGAGAGACGAGCGATCGCTCCTTCTCTGCTGCGATCGGCGCTGGACTCCAGGACAGGTAAGTGTCCTAATATTAAAAGTCAGCTGCTGCAGTATTTGTAGCTGCTGGCTTTTAATATTATTTTCCCGTGGCACATCTGCTTTAATGAGGAGAAACAGGAAGTGAGAATTTCAAACAAAGAAAAAAATACATTTCGAAGGAAAATCGAAGAAAAAAGTAAGGAAACCAACAATGCACTAGCTTAAAGGAACCTATTTAGAAAATAAAAGACGGACCTTTACAACCCCTTTAAGTTGAATCTGTTTGTAAGTCGGAACAGGTACACTTTTTAAGTGTAGCTCCAGCCAAAAAAATTGTTTTAATCTTTTTGGATAGCATAGGGAAGGATTAAAACCCCTGTAATGTTTGTTTTGCTGTCTGTGCCCCTGTTAAGAAGATTTCACCTCAATTTCTGTCCCAATGACAATTGTTTTTTGAAAATTTGGGGTTGTTGTGGAAACAAGGATTGGTGATAAAGTATCAGTGGAGGAGACACCTTTTTCCCATATTAACTGTTACAGGAGTGCATTTCCCTTCCTAGGGGTAGATTTCCTCTCACTTCCTGTTGTCTCCTTCCATTTGTAAGTCAAATGTTTATTAACTAGGGGACCGCCTGTAATTGACCAGCCCGGGTAACCTGTAGCTCTCCAGCTGTTGTAGAAATGTTTGCCACTGCTTGCTTTTCTTTGTTTCTATTGCCCTAGTAAACCTCTTACATGGAAGTGCATATTGGTATTTTGTATAAAAAATGTCTGAATTATCACTTCACATTGCTATTAGTATCTTTTTGAGCCAAGTATTAGTAAACCACTGGATGTGGTTTGATATGATCAATTTTCAGCAGCATTTACAGTATTCAGACAGACTTTAGATATATTTTTTTTTATAAAGAGATTATTGAGCTCTCCAGTATGCACCTATTTCAGTACTCATGGTCCAGGATACTTGACCTGATACTGGTAACCTGCAAGAAACATAGCTTCTGGAAAAATGATCAGTCTGTATTGACATGTTTGACTTGTTGGACTTGTTGATCACTCGGTCATGGCAGTTCTGTGTTGGTGCCACACATGGCGTTCCCACACAGGCAAGAGATTTGTGCCTTAAAAACTATTGCCATTTATTTGCATGATACCACAGTATTTGGCCAGCTGCACTTACATTACTGTTGTTGCAGCTCATTGCCTGACTTCCTCTTCTGTGTGTAAAGCTCATGTTAAAAACATGCAAATTGAAATAGAATAAAGACATGCTTTTCAACAGGTTCTGGGTCTGTTATGTTTGGGAAAAAATATTTACTACTACATCCAATTTTTTCAATTTATTAACATTTTTGCAACTTATTAACATTACCATCACCCGGGGGGCGTGGTCTGGAGCTGCATGGAGTAGGACGTGCTGGGTGAGAGCTCCGCTTGTGACCGATCCTATCTATATCCATCCTGGGGGAAATATCCCTTAAATCGGCTTACCCTCCTACGCCTCTGCTATTCGACTGCAACATGTCACCCCCCAAGAAGTCCGGTGCCCTCGCTAAACTGGACAAGAGCCGCCATGGAGATCGAGACCAGGGGGAGGAAGATGGCGCCGCCATACCTGTGGAAAGTGAGGCCCGTCCTTCTGGCGATACCGCCCGGGTCCTTGAGGCCATCGCAGCCTGCCAAACGTCCCTCACGACCAGGATTGAGGAGATCAAGGTGGACATATCCCATATCCGACACGATATGCACAAATTGCGGGACCGCGTGTCGGAGACGGAGCGCAGGCTTGACCACGTGGAAGATGGCCTGCACCCGCTCCAGGTTACAGTGGAAGGCCTGCAACATCAGCTCCAAGCGGTGCTCTCCAAGCAGGATGATATGGAGAACCGCCTTCGCAGGTGTAATCTGCGCTTCGTGGGGCTTCCAGAACGCTCTGAGGGAACGGACCCCCCCACTTACCTGGAGAATCTACTTGTCCAAACATTCGGTAGGGAGGCCTTCTCCTCCACATTCGTCGTGGAGCGCGCTCACCGGCTAGCTGCAAAACCTCCCCCTGAGGGAGCACCTCCGAGGACCTTCATAGCGAAACTTCTTAACTACCGTGACCGCGATGCCGTCCTCCGCCTTACCCGGGAGAAAGGGAACATCCCTCTAGGCAACGTAACGGTTGCTGTGTACCCAGATTTCTCATCGGAGGTCCAGAAGAGGAGGGCGCGCTTTACAGAAGCAAAACGACAGCTCCGGATACATCACCTACCATATGCGATGCTCTTCCCTGCACGACTCCGTGTTGTGTGTGATGGCAAGGCTCAGTTTTTTGAGGATCCTCGAGCTGTCCTGTCCTGGCTGGAGCGCCGTGAGAGAGCTGGTTCGCCCCGCAATTGACCCATCATTTACTTGCGCTTTTCCACCGAGTACACTTCTCCGCCATATGCTACCTGGACGCCACATGCTGCCTGGACACTCCTGAACGCCGCCGCCATTACAACTTTAACCTACTGATCGTGAGTTGGCCTTGCTGCCCTCGGGCCCCCCATTCCCTCTTCACCCTTGTTTATCCTGTCCACCGCCCTCTCTCCTTCCTCCCCGCTCCCCCCTATCATCCCCACTTCTGACATGAGTCACAAGCGACTCACCCATGCTGGTATCTCACCTGAACTGATACCTCCCTCTTACACCTGTGCAAGCTCTTCAGTTTGGTCGCCCCCCGACCCTGCTGGCTGCCCTGAACTTGGGGTACCTCTAACACCCCTGGCAACCATTGCTAAGCTACAGTTTCCCTGGCCGGCCCCTGCCCTCAGACATTTGGTGGGTGGTGGGGTGTTATGCCTGCTATGTCGGTCCAGTGCCATCGCAGGTTATGTTTTAAGCGCTTATCGCAGTACTGTTATTTCTGTTTATTGGTTCTTTTCTTTTGTTTCTTTCCTCGTTATGGTAATGTCGGAGTGCTATGCAAACTGTAATGTACAAATTGCTGTGTTCTTAATGGGAATCCATGGGCTCTTATGTGCTGGGCGGGCCCCGCTCCTCCTCGTTCCGGGTCCCCTTTGGTTCCCGGGGGGGGGAGCGGATCCCGCCTGCTGCTTCCTGGTCATCTCGTGCGGTCCTCGGGGCTGCCCGGGGTGTCCTGCACTGGTTGCCGCCCCTTTGCTATTGGGGGGGCGGTTTCGCCCCTTACACCCTTATTCTTGCCCATGGCGCTCCTAAAGATAGTGACTTGGAACGTCCGGGGTCTGGGAGACCGGGCTAAACGTTCGGCGGTTCTGTCCCATCTGAAATCCCAACATGCTGACGTTTCCGTGCTAGTAGAGACACATCTTGCAGGTCAAAAACAACTGAGCCTTAAAAAGGCCTGGGTCGGGTGGGTTTACCAGGCTCCCCACACCTCTAACTCCCGTGGAGTGGCGGTGCTCGTGGCGAGATCACAACAGTTCCAACTACACACGCTACAATCTGATCCGCAGGGTCGATATTTATTTCTACACGCCACCATTGGAGGCCTCGAGATGTTACTCCTTGCTTTTTATGTACCTCCCCCTTTCCAATTCGAGGTCCTTCAACGGGGGATTGCCTTTATGACCTCCTATCCGTCAGTGCCGGCCATATGGGCAGGTGATTTTAATATGGTTATCTCCCCGTCCCTAGACAGGCTGGGCCAGAATGCCCCTGCGGGCCCCGTACCTGAGACTACCAGGTTTGGCAAGTTCCTTGCTGAGTTCGCCCTAGTCGATACCTGGCGACATAAGCACCCTACACAGTTGGGATTCTCCTGCTTTACCCCTGCCCGCGCGGTAATGTCACGTATAGACCTTATCCTTCTGACCCCCCCCCTCCTCCCCCATCTGATTGAGGTAGGATTTGACACTAGGACGCTTTCGGACCACTCCCCATACTGGATCAAGCTGAGGCTTCCGTCACCCCCTACATCCCAGACGTGGCGCCTCAACCTATTTTGGTTGAGTGTCCTACCGGACCTGGCGTCCATAAGATCTGAATGGGACCGTTTCTTTAATACGAACGACGGCTCTGCCTCGGCGGGTCCTGTGTGGGAAGCCTTTAAGCTTCACGTCCGCATGTTTCTCTCCTGTCGTATCAACAGGCATAAGGCCTCTTCCAGACTGTTGGTCCAGCAAGCCGAGACACAGCTTAGGGCCCTTGAACGGGCCTTTCAGGCTGACCCGTCGGACACTACAGCCTCCCAACTGCGCCTACAGTCCAGGCTGACGGATCAGCTACACCTTGAAAGGGCTCGTCGGGGTATTTTTTTCAGCAAGCAGCGTACATATGAGCACGGGGAACGAACTGGTCGTCTCCTTGCTTATATGGCACACCTAGATCATAAACCCCCAGTGGTTGTGGCCCTCCGCGCGGAATCGGGGGTCTTACTTTCGGACCCCGACCGGGTAGCAGAAGAATTTAGGGCCTTTTACTCGAAACTCTACACCTCTACAGCGCAACGCTCCGCGGAAGACCTTACTGCCCTCCTGCAGGGTATTACCTTCCCTACGTTATCTTCAGACCAGGTTACTATGCTTGAGGCCCCCATTACCACTGTTTGTATCGAGACGGCCCTTGCCAGCCTCCCCACCTCTAAAACCCCGGGCTCGGACGGGCTACCCCTAGAATTTTACAAATCCTTTCGAGACACCCTTGTTCCCAGGCTTTGCGCACTATATAGCTACGTTTTTGACGCGGGCGCGCTTCCCCCTTCCATGAGTGAAGCTCACATCGTCCTCATACCAAAGCCAGGCAAAGACCCCCTGCTCCCTGAGTCCTACCGCCCCATCTCACTCCTACAATTGGACGTGAAGATCCTTGCTAAAATCCTCGCCTTACGTCTCAATAAAGTCATCGCTAGCCTAATTCACCCTGATCAGACCGGGTTCATGCCCAACAAAAATACGGCCTTTAACCTCCGTAGGCTGTATATGAACCTTCAGGCCCAACATGCGGAGGTGGGATCCAGAGTACTAGTTAGCCTCGATGCGGCCAAGGCCTTCGATTCGGTTGAATGGAAGTACTTGTGGGAATGCCTGGATAGGTTTGGATTTGGCCCCCGCTACATAAAATGGATTCAACTGCTATATCATGCCCCCACGGCGCGTATTAGAGTTAATGGCAGAACCTCCCCCTCCTTCCCCTTGTCCCGTGGCACACGTCAGGGCTGCCCTGTCTCGCCCATGCTGTACGCTCTTGCCGTTGAACCCCTCAGCATAGCCCTACGCAGCCACCCTGGGATCAGCGGGCTGCGCTGCGGTCGCGTCACTGAACTTCTTAGTTTATATGCAGATGACATGCTCCTCTACCTGTCGGATGCAGGCCCCTCCCTACAGACGGCCCTTCAAGTCATAACTCAATTCGGGGAATTTTCAGGTCTACAGATTAACTGGGCTAAGTCACATATCCTCCCTCTAGATCTAGGCCCCCCCACTGCGAGCCAGGCGGCCCTTCCACTGGTGCGCACGGACGTTATCAAATATTTAGGTGTTCATGTTACCAGATCCCCCTCAGACTATATACGTCTTAACGTCGAGCCACTCTTCCACACCCTAAAATCCAAAACGCAGACATGGTCCCGACTCCCTCTTGGGGTGATGGGCCGCATAGGCTTGGTTAAGATGATCCTCCTCCCGAAGCTACTCTATGCCTTTTGGCATGCCCCGCTATACATCCCTCCTCGTATTTTCAAAGCTATGGAGTCCATCCTTAACTCATTTATCTGGGGCCCCTCTCGGCATAAATTGTCATGGCGGGTGCTGAAGTGCCCCTCCAGTCAAGGCGGCGCCTCGGTTCCTGACCTTTTTCTTTATTATGTTGCATCCCAGCTCTCCCATTTCTACTACATTCATCACTCCGACAGGGGACGCTACCTGGCCATGGTGTGTTCTAAAACCCCGGGCCTGGTCTCGCACCCCTTCCAGCTTATGTTCTGCGAGCCTCGCGGCTCCAGGCGGGCGGATGCTGGGAGCCAGCTGCTCTTTCATCACCGCAAAATTTGGCACATCACCATGTCAGTCGGTAAGGCCCCCAATCCGCACTCCCACACACCTCTTTGGGATAATCC
This sequence comes from Rana temporaria, assembly GCF_905171775.1. Classification (NCBI taxonomy): domain Eukaryota; kingdom Metazoa; phylum Chordata; class Amphibia; order Anura; family Ranidae; genus Rana; species Rana temporaria. Next base: position 561,720,303 of record NC_053489.1, on the reverse strand, counting down.
TCTCGTGCCTGAGCTTGCCACGGTCCCCGACCGTGGCGCCTGGATCAGGAGCGGTATTATTTATCTTACACAAGTCGTCGCGCACGGTTCGGTCAGGTCCTTCCAATCCCTCAAAGATGCCCATTCCCTAGCCAACCACATGTTTTTCCGTTACCTCCAACTTCGCCACGCAATCACCACACAATTCGGTAATAATATTCCACAGCTCGAAATCCCACTTCCCGTTGACATTGTTTTGGGATCGGACCCTAAGAAACTGATCTCCCAACTGTACTCATACCTCCTGGTTCCCTCGGCGGACGCCACCCTTCAGCGGGCTAAGACCCACTGGGAGCCCGATCTGGGGGTGCTGTCGCCGGGTGAATGGGACGAAGTCCTTACTAACTGCAAGCTGGTCTCTCCTAAAATTTCCGACCGTCTAACCCAATTATATATCCTGCACCGGTCCTATCTGACGCCTCGTCGGCTCTCAAAGTTTTGGCCGGGTAGTGACCCCAACTGCCCGGGCTGTGGTTCCCCTGAAGCTACCCTCTACCACCTCCTCTGGGAATGCCCCTGTGTGAACGGCTTCTGGACCCAGGTAGTCCGTTTTCTCCACGACCGAATGGGCTCCCCCCTCTCCCTTAGCCCCCGGCAATGTTTGTTCGGGATATTTTCGCTGTCTGAGGCCGAGAAATACCTTAACATATTTTTGCAAGAGACTCTTTTCCTCGCGAGGCTTCAGATAGCGAAAACCTGGCTGAGGGGTCCCCCTCCCACCCTGCAACAATGGATCAAGTCCGTCAACGACACCCTGCCTTTCAAGAAGCTTCTCTATACACATAGGGGATGCCCCGGCAAATACAACAAAATCTGGGATAGATGGCTGGGGGAAGCCTCCTCCTGTGATACCCCTACTGGTTAACGCCCCTCTTAGGCACCTGCTTGATAACCCCGGGACAAGGCCCCCCTCACTTTCGTGACATGTCTCTTAGCCCTTTTTTCGCACTTCCATATGCCATTTATTTTGTCTTGCTATGTCTGTTGTACCTGTACTTTTGACATTACCATGTATCCTTGCTTGTGGTGCATGTTGCACCGTTTACTACACTGTCTGTAACCATCCCTTGCTCTATGCTCAATAAACGTCGTTTTGATTTAAAAAAAAAAAAAAAAAAACATTACCATCACCCTGTTATTGTAAGAAAATGATTGTTAGTAAGTCATCACCCCTTACTCAAAATAACATCTGTTCTATAGAAAACAGTACTGTATATTAGCAGCACACATGTAGCTTTCCTGTTAAAGTGTAATAGTTAATTATAAATACTGTACCTTTTAAGAGGTTGCTTCTTCCATTGGATTTACTATGTGACACTGCATTTTATGTGTTACTCAAGACAGTTAATTTTTTTTAAACAAGTTGTACACTTTTTAGGGGATATTTGCTTAGCTCCCAGATTTTTGAGATGGGAACGAGGAACACCCTTTTAGAAAAAGTTTATAGGTATAGGACACACCCCCTGTCACACCCCTTAACGGAGAATTATATATAAAATAATATTATATTATATATAAAAAAAGATAAGTTAAACCCTTTTTTGCTTTTTTTTTTTTAACCACTACTATTGCTCTATATTGGCTTTTGAAATTGTCAAATGCAGCAATTTAGAAATTGGATGAAAGGTTTAGCTCTTTGAAACACATTTTGATAGATAAAAAGTGCATTTTATATACAACTATATAGATCAGACCAAAATGAGTGACAAATGAGGAGGAAAGAGGGACAGAGGGACATTGTTCCGAATTAGGGACAGTCCCTCGAAATCAGCTGGCAACTATGTTAGGTCTATAGTAGATGTTATAACAGAAAATAAAAAGTACATAACCAAATATTAACTAAATTGTGTGCCATGCGATAAAAATCTTTTAGGCTGACTTCACATGTGTGTGTTACACTAACAGGCAGAAACATGCATGTTCTACTGTGTTACTATGTGCTATGTGGTGCCATTTATTTTGCCAGTATCTGGCAATTCAGCTTCGCCACAGCATATTGTGTTTCCAAAATTGCTGCAGGTACTTAAAGGTAGTGCTGCCAGACCATTCTGAATCAGTGAACTGCCTTAAAAAATAGCATGCCTTGATGCTTGAAAACATGTGCTGTAACATGCAGTGGGGATCGAAAGTTTGGGCACCCCAGGTAAAAATTTGTATTAATGTGCATAACGAAGCCAAGGAAAGGTGGAAAAATCTCCAAAAGGCATCAAATTACAGATTAGACATTCTTATAATATGTAAAAAAAAGTTAGATTTTATCTCCATCATTTACACTTTCAAAATTACAGAAAACAAAAAAATGGCGTCTGCAAAAGTTTGGGCACCCTGCAGAGTTCACATCTTGTACTGCCCCCTTTGGCAAGTATCACAGCTTGTAAACACTTTTTGTAGCCAGCCAAGAGTCTTTCAATTCTTGTTTGAGGTATCTTTGCCCATTCTTCCTTACAAAAGTCTTCCGGTTCTTTGAGATTTCTGGGCTGTCTGTCACGCACTGCTCTTTTAAGGTCTATCCATAGATTTTCAATTATGTTGAGGTCAGGAGATTGTGAAGGCCATAGCAAAACCTTCAGTTTACGCCTCTTGATGTAATCCCCCGTGGATTTTGAGGTGTGTTTAGGATCATTATCAATTTGTAGAAGCCATCCTCTCTTTAACTTCAGCTTTTTCACAGATGGCATCTAGTTACCATCCAAAATTTGCTGAAATTTTATTGAATCCATTTTTCCTTCTACTCGTGAAATGTTCCCTGTGCCACTGGCTGCAATACAACTCCAAAGCATGATTGATCCACCCCCATGCTTAACAGTTGGACAGAGGTTCTTTTCATTAAATCCTGTGCCCTTTATTCTCCAAACGTTCCTTTGCTCATTCCGGCCAAAAAGTTCTATTTTAACCTCATCGGTCCACAGAACTTGTTTCCAAAATGCATCAGGCTTGTCTATATGTTCATTTGCAAAGTTCAAACGCTGATTTTTGTGGTGAGGACGTAGAAGAGGTTTTCTTCTGATGACTCTTCCATGAAGACCATATTTGTACAAGTATCTCTTTATAGTGGAATAGTGTACCACAACTCCAGTGTCTGCCAGATCTTTCTGGAGGGATCGTGCAGTCAAAAGTGGGTTTTGAATTGCTTTTCTCAAAATTCTGCGAGCTGTTTTGTCTGATATTTTTCTTGGTCTTCTAGATGTTGCTTTAACTTCCACTGTTCCTGATGACTGCCATTTCTTAATTACATTCCGAACAGAGGATATTGACATCTGAAAACGCTTTGCTATCTTCTTATAGCCTTCTTCAGCTTTGTGAGCGTCAACTATTTTCAGTTTTAGTTTTCTAGACAACTGCTTAGAAGAACCCATTGTTCTGATTGTTGGGACAAGGTCAGATGGGTCTGGGCATTTAAAACCTTTGAGATTGACATCACCTGGTCTTCCCAGACGATGATTGAGAACAATCCATGACACTGGCAGGTCTCAGCTTTGCAAAGGGGGCAGTGCATGCTATAAATTCTGCAGGGTGCCCAAACTTTTGCAGACGCCATTTTTTTGTTTTCTGTAATTTTGAAAGTGTAAATGATGGAAATAAAATCCAACTTTTTTGACATATTATAAAAATATCTAATCTGTAATTTCATGCCTTTTGGAGATTTTTTCATATTTTTTCTTTCCTTGGCTTCGTTATGCACATTAATACAATACATTTTTACCTGGGGTGCCCAAACTTTCGATCCCCACTGTACATACATTGACAAATGTTTAAGTGGAAAGGGGCACCTAAAATCATCTTCATCCTCACCTCCAATAATAATTGCACTAGTTCACTGGCTGATTATAATTTTCAGAATGGTTTATTTCTTTTTTTTTTCTTTCCGACTAGCACAATGACAATAACCATGTTAAGAAATATGTTTGCAAATGTTCCACTACCAATTCAAATGTAAGCATAACTGATAGTGCACACCCTATTGCTGTATAGCGTAATGCAAATTTTTGTTCCATGCTATCGGCCATTTTAGGCAAAAGGAGACTGACTGCAATATCCTTTAAATTCATTAGAAACAGCAAGCTGATTATGTGGGGAGTTTGATTGTTATCTTATTATTCAGTTCTTGCATATTCTTCATATGTTTGCATGTAGATCTTGTGAATGTTACTGCTTGCTCTTTATATAAGCCATTTAGGTTTAATGATGCTTTAACTTTGATAAGATATTAACTTACTGAGTGTTACAACCATACTAAGCCTAGGTTCACATTGATGCGATTTGGCATGTCAAATTGCATGCCAAATCGGCGGCTAATGCTGGCAATGCCACCGTCCAAATCGGTGCGACGCCGACTTTGCGGCGCTGCACCGATTCCCAAAACCATTTTCTGTACAACTTTTGACGACTTTGGGAATCCGATTTGTATAGACATCTGTGCAGGAACCCACACAGATGTCTCTGAAATCACCCCCGAAGTCTGACTGGCATGCAGGTATAGGGAAACTGGCCTGCAGGTATGAAATCGTGCAAGTTCAGCTGAACTCGCACAATTTCAATCCCGCTGTCAGTGTGAACCTAGGCTCATGGTCAGAAGATTATTTTTGTGGATCAATATTTTAGGTCTGATTTTCTTAGATTTTACTAGTTATTTGTGAAACATATTTTTAGCTTAACTAGCCTTTTAACTTATTTTTTAATAAATGCAGCAAAGATTGAAAAACGGTTCTGTTGTTGTCTTTGCATCATACTAAGAGGTACATTAATATTATCTGTTAACCACTTAGAGTTTAGGTCTGGGTACTACAATAAATGTATCTGATGCAATGGCTATTTTATCAGGTGATGCAATGGCTATTTTATCAGGAGTCTCTTTATAATTTGTATGCTGGTGAACAGTTTTAACTGTTTTTAGTGTTTGACTGTATTTACAATAGATTTTTCCATTGTCCACTCTTTTCAGATATACTCCAACGCACAAAAAGTTCCAATACTGTCAGTTGCAGTATATTATTACAGGGACATTTACATGCTTTTGTATTGTAGCTTGTGTTGTAGACATGCAGAGGTATTTTTTTAGTCTGTTGTGGTGCGTTAGGCATCTCATTTAAAAAATGGGCTTACCACATCTTACCACAATGCACACTAACACATGTTAATACGCATGCATTAAAAACACTACAAATGACTACCCTTGTTTAAATGGCCAATACATGTATATCAGTGAATACTACAGAGTAGTATCAATTATTTGCTTTGTATGCTACTTGTAAAGTACAGGCACTGACCCAGGTCCTACAGCCACTGCTGCACTGCTGTTTTCCTTTAGCAGTCATCTTTCCAGAATGCTTTATTTGTATACACTGGTACTCGGGTGTCCCTAGGAACTAGAGAAAATGATATAGGCTAGGCAAGGTGACTTAGCACAGGGAACAACAGAGGAAAAGCAGAGACAGCAAGCAGGAAGACCCAGGGAAAAGAGCAGGAATCACAGCAGAGTGGCCAGAGGGGTTCATCAGCAAGAACTAACCCACAGCTAGTTGCTATGCTCCCAACCACAGCATAAAGTACAGTTTCCCAACCAGGTGCATTTGCAAACTGTAGATACGTCTGGGATATTACACCCTATCACTAACCAAAGAGTGGATCTGTTACACTGACATATGGAACAGGTAACCTCATTTGTTGCGTTTATTTTTTTTTTTGGACCACGTGAGCAATGCTGGGGTGAGGCTGATAAAGCAAAAATAACAAATCCCCCACTTGATGTGGAGAGAGTATAGCACAAAAATATTCACTGCAATATGTGGGACAGGACTGTATGTTTGTTTAGATACTGCATTATGACCTCACCTTGGCATGTAGTGCACAGAGTGCTTTACAGGTCCAGGGCCGTGGTCCATTCCTATGGTATGCCCACCTTGACAAGGTGTCTGGAATTCTGGAATTCTAGTAGTCTGGAATTCTAGTAGGCATGGATAAGGTAAGAGTGTAAGTTGTAGTTGTAAGGTTCCTGGCTTGAAGCACTAACCACGGTGCATAGCACATTTATGCGGTTTTATAGCCAGAGGATTTGGAAATTATTGACTTTATTGTGCTACCCCTGCCATTTTGTCTCTAACATTTTTCAGCTCAATCATTTTGAAATTGTCCCTTTTCTCCTTATATATAGATTTAGTCTCAGGGGCATGAGGTAACTACATGACACCTTTCGGATTATTCCATCTGTCTTTTTCATTAAAAATGCACACATCACGTTGCTGCACTCCTGCTGCCACCTTCTACAAGGACACAGATAAAAAAAACTCAGACTTCTAGCAGATGAGCCTTTCCTATTATAGACAGACAAGACTTACTGGCCCAAGGTCTCCTATTCCATCCTGCTTCTCAGTTATTGGCATGGCTGTGGAAACGCAAGTCCTAAAGAATAGGGTTATTTCTCACTCTGTCTTTCCCACCTACCCCAGAGCAAGACAATTCTAATCCCAGATGATTTACCATGGCACATGGAGGGCCTACTTTGCCTGGGAAGAGGACAGAAAGCGAAGTCCAGAGAACACTCCGTCACTCTTATTTTGACATTCTTCAGTCTAGTCAAAAGGACAGGTTTCTGCCTAATACATTTTACTCCAGGGTTGCTCATTTAAATCTCCTAATTCAACCGCCTATGTCACCACTCTATGCTTGAAGGTAAAAAAAACCTTCAGTGTGCAGCTCCCACCTCAGCCCCCCCCCCCCCCCCAATAATTAAGCCAGATCTCAACCCAGCGATCTGTACAAGATTCAAGGCTCTCCCGGGTCTCTCCCTCTCCTAATTGGCTAAGATGCAGCAGCAGGAGCCATTGGCTCCTGCTGCTGTCAATCACATCCAGTAGAGCAGAAGCGGGAGGCAGGGACAAGCCAGGCTCTCTGTGTCTTATGAGAGCTGACTTGGGAGCGAGCATACACGAGTGCCACCACAGCAAGCGGCTTCTTATGGGGCACTCAGCAAGAGGGAGGGGTCCAGAGTGCTGGAAGGGACCCAAGAAGAGGAGGACCTTGGCTGCTCTGTGAAAAACCACTGCACAGAGCAGGTCAGTATAATATATTTGTTATTTTTTATTTTTTTATAAAATGTTTTTCTTTACAATCACTTTAAGTCCCTGAGGGGAAAACCACTATATAAATAGTGTTCCTCTTGCCAGCTTATATGTCTTGTAATGACAGGAGTTATCAGAGTCTTACCCGCAGTAGGACCAAGTACAGGTTCTATATTCAGCTGGCATACATGGGGCAATTGATGTGCACATTTTTGGTATAAGTGCACACAATTTCTGTCTATGTAGTACAAGACGTTGATGACAGGCAAGGGTTGAAGGGCACTGAAAAATATAATCTCATAGGTTTCCATTTTTGCTGTTCAGGCACAGATGAATGTCAACAACCGCAATACTCCCAGACAATAATGTGGAGATCATCTGATATGCAATGATGTTTTAGCTAGAGTTTGACTTTAAAAGATATGTGTTTTGAGAGGTATATGCAGGCTGCTGTTGCTAAACTCTACTTATGAAAATGCTTTTTTGCTGTCTGTCATGTTTTACATGTGGATGTGGCTTTAATAAATTGAGTCACTGAGTTTGGATGTTCTGATGTAACTCTAACTTCAGTTTCTGCATGCTAGTTTTAAGGTCAGTGACCCAAAGCAATGACACTGAAGACAGCCAGGCAACTGGTATTTTCACAAGGAAGCTAACAAAACCAGACTACATATTTCCACTACAATAGGTTTAGTTTGAGTAAGTTAAATATTCCTAATAAAAAGATTACTACTACTAAATGGAGTATTTACCAAACTGTATATGAAATACAACAATCAAATATAGACCAGCAAGTTAGTAAAAAAACCTCAAGTGAACCTGTGGCCATTGGAAATTCAAGTTTTTACAGGTAAATTAACTTTAACACAAGTTTTCACTGACCTCTGTAGTTGTAGGAGCACGGTGAGCTGAGCTACATAGAGAATGACTTACTGTAAATACTTGAATCTACTGGCCAGAGTTTAACTTTAAAGTGGAACTAAACCTTCCTATGCCCTAGATCCAAGGAAGCTGCCATCTTAGCCTTTGTTTGAACTGCAGTTGCCATTGTGCTGCACATGTGATCAGTTATGACACCAGCCAATGAATTGCTTGACAGTTTGATTGAGAGCACAAACACCTGTGGCAGTTATTTAATAAGGCATGTCCTTTATGTGTTTTGGGGAAATTTTAAAGCAGAACTAAAGGCTTAATACTCACCTGTCCAACAGTCCCTTGGTGGAGCCAGTATCTTCTGAGTTCCTATCTTCCAGCCTCTTCATTGACCAGCATTGGATGAGGTCACTCCTGCGCATGTGCAGGAGCTAGTCATCCCAGCATTCTAAGACCAGCCAGGCATTGTAAGCTGAGCTGCTCATGAGAGACAGTGAGCAAGCAGGTAGGGGAATTTATTTGCAGAAGAGTCATTGCATGTCTATTCTGCAATTAAAGTCTGTCTGCATGCTGTTTCTTACAGTGGAACTTTAGTTCCATTTTAAATTGATGTATTTTGTTCTGCTTTAAAGGGGAGTTCCAGCCATTTGTATGTTTATTAAAAGTCAGCAGAAACAAAAAGTGTAGCTGCTGGCTTTTAATAAACAGGCACTTACCTGCTCCAGCGCTCCAGCGACGCGCCGGCCGGGGCTCCGCTCCTCTCCCCCCCTCCCCGGCCGGCGTCTTCATCTTCAGTGTGGGCACCCGGCCGTGACAGCTTTCGGCTTCACGGCCGGGCACCCACTGCGCATGCGCGAGCGCGAGCGGCGCGGCACTGCGCATGCGCGAGCGGCGCGGCCCGGCGCCGCGCCGTGTAATTGGCCAGGAGATCGCCTAGGACCTGTGACGTGTCCTAGGCGATCGCCTACAGCAGCCACTTCCTGAAAGCGACTAAGCTTAGTCGCCTACAGGAAGGAGGAAGTGGGACAGGAAGTCCCACTCGTGCTGAAGCCCCCACTCCCCCCCCAAAAAAATTACATGCCAAATGTGGCATGTAAGGGGGAGAGGAGTGGGTTAAGAGGAAGTTCCAAATTTGGGTGGAACTCCTCTTTAATTTCACATCAAAAGTTACTGGCAGGTGACTATTAAATAAAGAACCTAATGTGTGCTGAGTAAAAATAGACATTGGTTTATTCACATTTGTGAAGAGGTGAAGTTTGAACTCCCCTAGAAAATAATAGCAGGCTTTAAAAGTGAAATCTTGGGGCACAAAATATTTCAATGTAATTTATTTTTTTGACTTGAGTTTCACTGTAAAATGCAGCTGCTTCTTCAAATTAAAATTCCATAGACAAGTTGCATCATTGTGAACTGATCTTTATTAGCCCAGCTGTTAGTCTTAATCTGATATCTCTCAAAGGACATATATAGTGGACACAATCCACCCTCCACATATTTAAGGCACCCCCTTCCCTACTCTTAGTGAAGGATGAGATTAGTGCATTGGGTGCTTGCACTACAGGCAGCTGCAATAGAGGCACCTGCAGTGCCCTTTCTATACAAGGTCCCAGTGGCTTTAGGATAGACTCTGCTGGTGTGGTTACAGCATGGTGATCTGTTTGTTCAATAATGCTTGGGAGCACAAGTGAGCTCTGTATTAGGAGGAAGGAGGGGAGCCTTGCACAGGCTAAAGACTCCTAGCCTGGTAAAAAAGCAAACCACAGAACAGTGTGGAACCTTTGATTTCATGGAGATGATTATATTTATTCTTGCCTACTCGAGGGTGAAGCTCAAGAAACAAGGGATTGTCCCATTCAGGGCTATTTCAACGAATTAGCTCCAGAAAAAAAAACACTGCCTGTTTTTTCTTTTCTTCCTTTTTTCAGTTTGCGGATTTAATTGGAAGTGAGCCATACACAACTTATTTTAAGAAAAGAAACAACAAAAAGGAAGAATACAGATAAACCTATTCATGTATTGTGGGAGAAGGGAAAACACGTTTAATCACAATCTGGTTTGAATCAGCTTTCCTCTGATAAGCTGATATAACATTTTAAGTCGTTTTTTGGAAAGCCTAAAGTGTCAGGTTTGACTTTTGCCCAAGACAGAGGAGCTGAGGCAGTTCTGAGATTCCAAATAACGAGAGTATTACAATGCGGGAGTACAATACCCAAAAGTTTATTTCTGCAAGCAATATATTTAGAACTTGAGAGGCTTCCCCTATGGAGGTAAAATTCAAAACATTTGTAAAATGGCATGGGACTTTAGGTGTGCCTCGGTGGGGTTGAAATGACGATCTTTACCACAATTTTAAAACTGCATAGAAAAGCTTTATTCACCATCCATGAATGGAAACCTTAAAAACATATTACAGTCTGAAATAGAGTACAGTTAGTTTACTGTTTGGTCCAGGGTGTGCAGATCCTGGTAGAGTAGATCAGAAGTGTGGCCAATATTCCCCTATGGAGGTGTTGCTGGTAGCAGCCAATCAGGCTCATAGGTTGCTATGGGACGTTTGGCAAGAAAACATTCATCTTTTTATTTTTTTTAATAAAACGTTATGTCTGTGCCATTGACACAGACGGTATTAGTGTTAGAGACAGCCAAGTACCTTGTATTGCCAGGAGGAGGTCAGCATGGCAGCCCACATATTTTTGCAACTTCAGATTTCCTTAACGGTGTCCATTTTATAACCTATCCAACCTGATTTGTCTATAGGGAGTTAGGCTGGGTTCACATATATGCAAATTGGATATGGTTCTCCCCGCATCCAATTCACATGACAGGAGAGCGTGCCCGGCTCTCAATGGAGGCGAGCGGCTCCGGGGGTGGCTGCGGTCCGCATTTGGAAAAGGGTCCTGTGTGTCTTTGGACCTGATTCGCACCTGAATCGGTGAACAGGGATGCACCGGACCCCCTGCTGTGAGCCCTGGCTGCAGCATATGTGAACACAGCCTTATTTATTATACACATACTGACTTTGGCGCATACAAATAATGTGCTCTTTTATACAGGCCACACTCCTTTTGTCATCAGCCAGTTATTATATTAAAAATAAAAAGAAGAACATCCTGTTGAAGCATGACGTTAATTGTTTATATTCAGAAATGCTACAACTGGATGTTACCGAGGTAGCTCATTACTAATCTCATTAATCCTCTATGCAGTACTTAAATCACCATCCCCTCAGCACTTCTAGATTTACCCACAGACCAAAAAAAAATACTTTTTAAAACATATCTTGGTGATAACCTTTCTTATGGATTCATACCTATGTACAGTACATTTATTTCTTAAACCAGTAAAGTATTGCACTGTGTTAGGCATCAATTAATACATAATGTTAGTAGTTTAGAAGTACAAGGTACTGGCTACTTAAGTTATTAAAAATGCAAGCTTATAGGATGCCTTAGATCCCTTCTATAGGCTTTACACATTCTATAAAGCCTGAAGGGAGGGATCCAGGGCATCCCATAAGCGTGTATCTCGAATAACTTAAGTTAGCCAAAAATGGTAATTTTAACTCCAAACTTTCTATATTCATTTTTTGAGACATTTTCAGCAAAGTTCTGGAAATCATATCCCATCTCCTTGCCTTACTACCTCCTGTCTTTCTTTTATTTTCTAGTGGATATGTTTAAGTGTCAATTTATAGAAATATCTCTTAATTTTTTCTATCTTAGGTTGGAAATTACCTAATAGTTAGCTGTAGGAAGCACTCTTACTTTATATTATGTGTATTCTTGAGAACAAGGTTACATTTTATATGCAGTTTTAAGGCAACCTTCAAAAGACAAACCATGCGCATTATATAAAACAAGAGCAAAATACTATATAAATATGTAACCAAACAACAAAGTGCTCAATTACTAGTAGCACTGTGAGAAAGTATCCATAAAAAAACAATAAACGTTCTTAAAAAAAGTCTCATACATATAAAAAGTAATATTACAAAAAAGTCCTCAGTGTACCTACTCAAGTGAATAAAAAAATGAATAATAAAGTACAAACAAGCAAACTACTGCTTGTTCACAAAATACCAAAATTAAATTGAATACATTAAAGTGAAAGTGTTATGAAATGGAGTAAGATAATGCAGAAGTTTATTTTTCCTTTAAAAAAGTTATCCGTATTCAGAAATCAATGGTATTGTTGGATTTATATAAGTTACCAACAATATCACATAAATCTTTGCCACTTTTACTTTTTAAACTTATTTAAACTTATGCTTGTTTAACATAGGTTAGAAAATGAGCACGTTTGGTGTCTTTTATTTAAATCCCTGACATTTTCTCAGCCTCGGGCTGTGTGGAAGCTGTGTAGAGTCAGAGAGCTTGACACGTCTCTGTGTCTGGACAAAGAAAATGATTCCACGGGGCAGCATGCAACGTAAAATTATTATTACATTGTAACATTAATCTGCAAAGTGACAAGACTTAGTAGAAATTATACTTTAATTGGTAAACTGCTGTATGTTCCAAGCGTTATTTTACTTTGGTAGCAAATTCACTTTGTTTAGCATAAATGCAGAGATTCAACAAAAGCTAGACCAGCAGTTTATTGCAAGTAAAAACTTTTATTACAAATCGTACAGAATAAATACAACTACATTTACAACACCTATGTACTTTTACAAAAGAGTTAACATTTTAATAAATTATAATAATCTAATTACAATTTACAAGTATTTACAACAACAATTCATGGAAGCATGCTGATTGATAGGCAAATGGCTATATGAGGGAATAAACAATCTCTCTCAGTCAATGCTGGTCCCCAGTTGAGTCAAATAATTGTCATGTTACTTTTGTGTTTTTTTATGTATGTACACATTAATATCAGACACACTGATAAACATAAAACACTAGACAGGATCAGGCAACTTGACAGATGTACGTTAACAGGACAACATGCTTTGTTAAGCTGAAGTATTGGCTAAAGAATAGCACTGGCTAAACAACTTCATGACCTTGGGGTGTGTTGCGGAGATATAAATACCTGCATGTGATGCAGCTTCCTCCGCAGCTAGAAAATCAGAGTTTGCCCAGCACTGATGGAGAAAAAGGTTATTCTGATAATGGTGTATAAGTGCTGTATGTGTTTGGTGCAGGACTGCCCGCTAACAGTACAGAGGGTCCAATTGCAGGACAAGGTGGGTATGCAGTAGAATAGGGGTACAGTTTTGTATAATTTAAAGGCTAACTAAGGTTTGTTTAGTCTTGAGCTCATATTTTGGGTTTGGTGTTAGTTCTACTGCATGTTAAGCGCTAAAGCCTGGTTTAGGTGTTAGGTGTAAAGGAGGTAAGAGACTTAAAGCTCCCAATAGTTCCAGTGTTGGAAGACTCCCTCCAAAAACTATCAGCGCCAGGACCTTGGTGCTGCCAAGAAATCTTTCACTGATTTAGATATCACATTTTGAAAGACAAGCAGAGATAATACCTAAGACCATGAGTTAAACCTATACACATCCATACAAAATTTTGTTCAAAATGAATGCTTTGTCTATCAGAACAAGGTTTCAGACTTTCTGCCCCAATAAAAAAAAAACAATCATTTGACTATATGAACTCCCAATACTCCTACAGATCCCAACCCCTCCAGCTGACCAGCTGTAGGGAAAAATTGCATGTTTCTGTCACGTTCAATCGTGTGACTGTGGATCTTCTGCCATGCCATCTCACTTTTATAGATAGCCTAGATACCAAATAGTTCCTACTGTAATTTTTACTTTAAGTTAAAAAAATAAAGCAGGCATCTGATTAGCTGCTATACACAGTGCAGAAATATTTATTTATTTTTACTTCATTTTATAGTAATGCCCCAAGAAATGTGACCTTGTGATATCCTAATACTAAGTAAGCACTGACATTAGTGTCACAGAACAACAGGATGCTGTGAGCTGTGCATACTGAAACTATTCGTATGGGAATGTCCCAGGAGACTGAGGTAATGTCTGTCTAGACTCTGCATGGGAGACAAAAAGGTGCTATGTGGGGACTGCTGTGGTGGTGTGCATGGCAGTGGCATAGTGGTTGGACTTGAGAGGTAGTTCAGTGTTGGGCCTCTAGTAGTGCTGTGCCATGAGAATGGGCCCCCTGAGCTCTGTGTGAATGTAGAGTCACCACTGCTTGGGTAATCAGGTGGAGAGGGGGGCAGCTGGCAAGACATGTCTACCTCCTGAAGAGAACTAAATAGTGGCTCCGTGGACAGGTGCGCTTTAGACTGCAAGAAGGCAACAATGCGAGCGTATTTGGTGTCCTTGGTTTCCATCCTTTCCACCGTGGTCAGGTAATGAACAAGATTCTTCATGCACTCGTGGTAACCATAGTGAAAGTAATTGGCAAACTCTGACAGAAGGTCTGTAGGGAGACAATAAGCTAGGTTAGTGCTTTGTGGAGGTTATTAGCTTTACAGTATATGTCTGTACACTTACATACAAAAATATACATCTACTTGATATTTCCCACACTCCCCAATTGTTTTTAATACATAGGTTTGGGGGTGCGTTGCTTTATTTTTATTGCTCTCTTCTTTTTCTGGTCATAGATAAATATGATTGGAGCTGGGCCCAGCAAAACCCTGGCGTATTTGTTAATAAGACACATGCATGGCCAACTAGTCAACCTGATTAACTATGTAACTATGTATATAGTAAAGGTTATCATGTCAGATTTCTTGGATCAGTTTTTTTGTTGCATTGTTAGCTACTGTTTAATACAAGACAGGTACCAGTAAAAGAAATGTGTTAATTATGGCATACTCAATAATAATTCTACTATGTAATCCTATCAATAATGTCCCTAAAATTCATCCTACCCAAATATTAAAGGTTGGAGAATAAAGACTCTATAACGATTTTGCTATGGCTTCATAAGTATTGTTCCTGGTATAAATCCTACCTAAATATTAAAAGTTAGAGGAGAAAAACTCTCTAATAGGTTTTTTATGGTACTTTGACAATAATGTCCTAATATTCATCCTACCCATATATATCGCTAGGGTCACACTACTGCAATATTATTTTGATGCGACTTTCATTGCAATTATGTAGTGCTACTTGGATGCAACTTTGATCCAACTTTAAATAGTTTGTATATTTTATGGGGCCAAAATCGCACTGGAATTGTACTAAATTAGTACAGGAAACTTTTCCAAAATCGCGCCTTGTTAAATCAAATTGATGTGAATGAACACCATTGAAAAACAAGGACTCAAGTCGCATCTGGAATTTCACTAGTGTAAACCAGGCCTAAAGGTTTGAGAAGAAAGATACTCTAATAAGCTTGCTATGGTACTTTGACAATAATGCCCTGGTATTCATCCTACCTAAATAATAAAGATTAGAGGATAAAGATGCTCTAAAAGGTTTCCTATGGTTCTTTGACAATAATGCCCTACTATTCATCCACCTAAATATTAAAGCTTAGAGGATAAAGAGGCTCTACAAAGTTTGCTATGGTACTTTGACAACAATGCCTTACTATTCATCCTATTATTATTATTATCTAAATATTAAAGGATGGAGAATAAAGATCCTATAATGATTCAGCTTTAGTACTTTGTCAGTAATGCTCTAGTATTTATATTGTCCAAAATTTCACACATATTTAGCTAGAGGTATTAATGAACTATATGAAACAAACCACACTGAATTATGCTGCTGTGTTATAAAAAGAAGATTTATTCCAGCATTCTTTCTAAAAAAAAATTTTTTATAAAGCCATACTATTCAACATAAAAAAATAAACTAAGTTCTATGATATTTGTACTGTTATCACTAATATATACAATTATGATCTTACCTTTGTCCCGACCTCTAGGAAAATCAGCAGCATGCAATGCTCTCAAATACTGAACAGTCATTTCCAAAATCTCAGCTTTCTCCAGCTTACCAGAGTTCTGAAAATAAAATAATTTAGTTAGTATATTAAGATTGATGTGTGCTGTCTGACATAGTTAAAGAGCACATAAAATAAACAGCATTCACTAAACAAGTTTAATGTAATTACATATACCAGAGACTGACAGAATTTGTAGCCAACAAAACAAAAATCGTTTATGATATTGTTGACGATTAAGGTGGTGATAAAACATTAAAAGCGTTCTTAAATTACTAAAATATGCTGCTTTACTTGAGACAGCATGATGAACATTTTATAAATTTAATAGGCAATTTTATTTTTAAACAGAACTACTAGTTTAACTTTGTTTTATAGATGTAACATTTCTGAATATCTGAAGTATCACCTCTGCCTGCTTAACATTACAAAAACAGGTTTTAATTAAATTACAGATTATTTTAATAAAAAGACCAGTAAAAAAAAAAAAATCTCCATGACTGTATACAGGATTAATAATGTTTCTTTAAATATGAATGGCAAACTACTGTACAGTGTGACTTGAAATAGAAAGGTGATCTGAAAATGGTTGACCTCATGTTCAGGACAAGTAAATAGTTCAGGTACAACTGTGGTTATGAGATTTTATAGGAGGCAATGCTGGTCATAAACACAGCAAGTTTTTAGAAATTTCAAAACATCAGCTTTTAATTTTGCCTGCCACCAACAACCATGGCTAGGTAAATTTGGCTGCAATTGCTAGAACTTAACTGTGTGTGTGTGTGCGGACAGTGAATGTGAATAGGTGAAATCTGTATGACTTAAGTGAGAAAATGAGTATGATAGAGATGATATCTGTATGTTTTACTAAGGAATACATCTCCACTGCCCAGGGAAAACTTTTTTGAATTTAAAATGTTTTGACACTGTGTAATTTGATTTCTGTAACTGCAGTTAATGTAAGCTATGATAAAAATTGGTTAGATGAAAAAAAAGGGAAAGGTTTAAAAAAAGACAATAAGAATGAAAAAATAGTTAATAGATAAATAAATACTATGAAGTACTGTAAATGGATGGAATCAAACTCTGTGATGGTGTAAAAGTAAAGAACAGATAAAATATTATAGCCCTTGAGTTCAGCTGGACATTTAAACTCTGTATGATGGAATAATATAGTATTGGTGACATAATATGGTAGGGATGAAATGAAACAGTGCTGGTAGAAGTGCACACACAATGGTTGAAATCATTATAGATGAACATAACACTGCATGGGTGATAACATGATACTGTATGGTCTAGGTCACTGTTGATGTACCACACTAGGCAAGTGCCACTGACCTGCTTGGCAAGAGCCATGGGCACCGTCTTCCCAAGCTCACTGAGGCAGCGATTTATCCTGTCTCTTCTCCTCTTTTCTATCACCTTGTGGGAGACTGGGGTTCTCTGGAAATAAACACATGACACATGAATAGACATTGGTGAGGCAGCACGGATAAAGGGGACAGAGCTGTCAGTCCCAACCATTAGTGTATCTGGTACTGAGTAAGAGAGGACTTCCATTGTACTCTAAAACAACACTCACTTTTCTTTCCTTGATTTTTGCTGAGCCCCTAAGTGAGATCATGCAGGCCGGTCTCATCACACCGATGTCCATATTCCTACTGTGTGAGCTGCTCTTGGTGCAATCAGGTAGACTGCGGTGCAGCTCTTCTCCCACCCGGGCTGGGCTTATAAAGCGATCACTTATCAGCACTGTGCATTCAAGGCCTGTGTGGGGATTAGGAGCCGAGAGAATAGGGAGGGAGGGGTGGTCATCCAGGCGAGACAGCCCTAAAACAACACAAATCCCTATGTGTGACTGGGGGCTGGCAGGGGGCACATCAAATTTGTTAATCCACGTGGCCCTTGAGGGACACGTGATTGTGAGCCCAGTAATCAGGGGTGGAAGTAGAGAAGATCTGATGTATGAATGGGCACCTTGCACTGTTCTCGGCTGAGAAATCATCCTGCATGAAGTCCCATATCTAATGCATGGTCAATTCTACCAATGTCAAGTGCTAGCAATGACAAAACTCATGTAAGGTACACCGGGGGCTATTTAGTGAAGTGTATGTGTATTAGTTCCAAGCATATAGCCATGGAGAAGATATGTTCTTATTTTTAAATAGCCCATTATGGCACTGAACTGGAACTTTTATGAGGATGTCATTTTTCTTATCGACCACCTACATTTATGCAATCTATAATCTCAAAATATTTTATTTGGAATAGAAGGCACACACTTTTTTTTTTTCCCGGCGTAAGTACGTTACGCACGTCACGATTCACAAACACGTCGCACCGCCGTAATTTCGCGCAAAGCACGTCGGGAAAATTGCGAACGGAGCATGCGCAGAACGTCCGGCATGGGAGCGCGCCTACTTTAAATGGTACACGCCCCATTTGAATTGGGCGGGCTTGCGCCGGACGTGTTTACGATACACCGCAAGTTTACAGGTAAGTGCTTTGTGGATCGTGCACTAACACTGAAAACTTGCGGCGGTGTAACGTAAACGGGTTACGTTACACGGCCGCAATTGTACCTGAATCTGGCCCTATGTAACTATGTAACATGCAAGTAAAATAAAAAAACAGCATTTTAGCTTGCACATAATTGGATGATAAAATCAGCAGAGCTTCCCCTCATTTCAGATCTACCCCTCAGATTTACAGCGACTGCACTTCCAAGTTGACTTTCAGTGCAATTTCAAGTGCACTTTACACTTGTAGTTTGCACTTGTAGTGCAAAGTGGATTTGCCTTTCGTAAATAACCCCCGATGTGTACTTGTAGCAAACTGAATATTCTCTAATTCTATAAAATAAAGTTGAGCTGTACTCGCTTTTATCATCATGTGCAAAAAAAATCCTATTTTTAATTTCCCTTGTGTATAATTGCGTATTTAAAGCTTCATTCCCTTTACAAAGTGAACAGTCTTTATTCTATTACATAGTAAAAGAGCAGTTCCTTTTGCTCTAGTCCATTATCACTTGTACATTGCCAGGTCACAGCAAGCAATAGTTGAAATGGTTGAATCACTTGAAAAGATATCAGCATGTATGGACAAGTTGCCAATTTTGTATATGTAATCGAGGAGACGGGTTAGGAGTGTGAATATAACTTTGTTGGCTTTTTAGAATTGCAATGAATTGATGTGTTTTCATTATAACCGTGTAAAAAAAAAAAAGGCAAAACAAAATAGTATTTGTGAAAATCTGCTAATTTGCTTGAAAACATTTGCTAGAGGTAAGGTGCACATACAGTCCTCTATCCAGGTTGGGTTTTTAACAGCAAGTTTGGCAATAGGTAGATGTATGATCTAGGCCAGGGGTCTCCAAACTTTCTAAACAAAGGGCCAGTTTACGGTCCTTCAGATTTTAGGGGGGCCATTGGGAGTAGAAAATGTCCAGTGGGAGTAAATAATACCATATCTTTGGTGTCAGTGGGAGGACTAGTTCCCCATCGTTGGTGTCAATGGAAAGAATTGATGGTGTCAGTTGGAGGAGTAGTGCCCCATTGTTGTCAGCAACAAGAATTATGCCCCATCGGAGTTGGATAGAATAGTTTTCCAAGGGCCACATTAAGGCACGCAAAGGGCTGCATTTGGCCCCAGGGCCGTAGTTTGGAGACCACTGATCTAGGGGGTAGCTTAAAGCCTTGCTGATAAAGAGAAATAGAGCACCCAAAGTTCAACACTTTATTCCCTTTTCTCACTGGAAAACTTGGAACTAGACCATTGTACACAATTAGCTGGATTCAGGTAGCCGTGCCTAACGTTAGGCAGGCGTAGCGTATACGCTACGCCGCCGTAAGTTAGAGAGGCAAGTGCTGTATTCTCAAAGCACTTGCGTCCTAAGTTACGGCGGCGTAGTTTAAATGTGCTGGCGTAAACGCGCCTAATTCAAATTGTGAAGAGGTGGGCGTGTTTTATGTAAATAAAGCATGACCCCACGTAAATGACGTTTTAAATGAATGGCGCATCCCAGTGCACATGCTCCAAATTGCGTCGCAAAGACTCATTGGTTTCGACGTGAACGTAAATTACGCCCAGCCCCATTCACGGACGACTTAAACAAACAGCGTAAAAATTTAAAAATTCTACGCGGGTCCGACGTCCATACTTAACATTGGCTGCGCCATCTTTTTGGTGGAATATCTTTACGCCTGAAAACGCCTTACGTAAACGGCGTATCTTTACTGCGACGGGCAAGCGTACGTTCGTGAATAGGCGTATCTCGCTGATTTACGCATTCTAGGCGTAAATCAGCGTACACGCCCCTAGCGGCCGGCGTAAATAGACAGCTAAGATACGACGGCGCCGGCGGTCGTATCTTAGCTACATTTAAGTGTATCTCAATTTGAGAATACACTTAAATATACGACGGCGCAGATTCGGAGTTACGACGGCGTATCTACTGATACGCCGTCGTATCTCTACATGAATCTGGCTAAATATTTCCAGCAAGTAAAACATGTTTTTGCACAATACAAGCTTTAAACAATCCTAAGCGTCCTAGAGAAGTCTCACACTACCGTGATCATGTTTTTGACTCACCAGATCGATATGAAATTTAAAGGCCTTCATTTTCAAAAAGAAATTCTGGTTCAGACAATTTTGACGTGCAAATTATATTTTTTAGCATACAAAGCATTCAAAAACTTTAGCAGTATTGGTATATCTATTTATACCAAGTTCTATTTAGTATTAAATACAATTAGGTATAAATAACCAATACTGCTAAAGTTATTGAATGCAAAAAGTTAATGCCCTGTGTCTGCTCGCCCACATTGTCGATGTGAGATCTAGTGTAGTGTATGAGGCCAATTGGAATTGGGCTTTCAGGTCATCCATAGACCCATTTCACACTGAGGCAGTTTTCAGGCATTTTAGCACTAGAAATAGCGACTGTAAAGTGGCTGAAAAAACTGCCTCCCATGCCGCCCGAATGTGAAAGCCCAAGTGCTTTCACACTGCTTTCACACTGAAGCGGTGAGACGTTAGGAAAAGTTCTGCAAGCAGAATCTTTGGGGCGGTTTGGAAGTGCTGTATACAGCGCTCCTAAAACGCCCCTGCCCATTGAAATAAATGGGCAGTGCTTTGGAAGCTCCTGAAAATCGATTGGGAAGTGGCCGCTAGCAGGGGTTAAAAGTGCCCGCTAGCGCCCGAAAAGCGCCACATAAACAGCATTAAAGCGGTGCTAACGCACGGGCTGCCCCAGTGTGTAAGGGGTCTTAAGGTGTCCATACTCATAGCACCAACTGAAACTGACAACCTAGACTAGGAGAGGTTGATTTACTAAAGGCGCAAAGCCTGTTCACATTGCAACAGGAATTTTTACTTAGCTTCACCTCATTCCCTAAGCCACTGTTTTTCAACTCCAGTCGTCAAGGCGCCCCAACAGGTCATGTTTTCAGGATTTTCCTCAGATGAAAACGGCTGTAGTATTTACTAATGCAGTGAAACTGATCAAATCACCTGTGCAAAATAATGGAAAACCTGAAAACATGACCTGTTGGGGTGCCTTGAAGACTGGAGTTGAAGTGAACACGCTCTGCTCCTTTAGTAACGCAACCCCCCATTAGAATGGTGACCTGGCAGGTTAGACAACGTTGGTTTCTATTGTTTGCCTCTGATAAGCCAGCACTGGTGGCATCTATAGAGCCTTGTCCTGCTCCATAGGTCTAAACACAGATGCTCACAAGGCATCTTTTTATGTTGGATACACTTGCCAGCCGAGATGACCGAGGATTGTGCCTACACGTCCATCTGCCCTCTAGCGTCTGTAACTAGCTTTACTCCAGTTCCCCATGCTTAATCCCAGATTAGGTTAACCCTTTCATTACCAGAGCTTCTGAAGTTTAGACACATAGACCAAGTTTAGCCGCACTGGTATGTGTTGGTTAAATTGACAATGAGTCAAATTTTTCTCATTAATCTGAGAAACTAGTAACACACACAGTTGCACATTCTTCGTTCTGTGCTGCAAAAAATAATAATTTTCTCAGGGGCAAGGAACATTTTACATTTGGACTTATAATGCTGTATTGCTGTCACAAAACAGTTTAGGGCAAAAAAAGGAATATTATTTTTATAAGCTGGTATACCTCCTGATCTTTAGATAAAATCACTCGTATATGAAACAGCTGAAAATAGTCTTTGGTTCATGGTCAGTTGACCAGAGCTGATTTTCTGGCTGAGTTGATGTGTGGTTTATGTCCACATCTCAATCACCGGTTAAATGTAACTTGTGTAACTCAGCCAGACCAGAAACAAGGGGTCACCGACTTCTTCAGAATGACCAAACTTCATTCATACAGACCTTCTGGTCAGTACAGGGTAATGATGGACAGCGAATAGATACAGCTTGCACAATGTTTGTCAATGCTCTATTCAGCCTTTACCCCACACTGACCCAAAGGGTCATAGTATCATCGTAGGGGGTCACTGATTTCTTCTTCCAACCATCCCATTATCTAAATAAACAAATTACCGTAGCTCCACCTGCAGAGGTACAATTTTGCTAAAGAAAAAAAATGAATGCAAAAGCAAAGAAACAGCATCAGATCTATCCCCAAAACGACGGACAATAAAGCTGTATGCATTTTGTAGTCTTCATTTTGTTTTTTAAAGTGTGTGGGTCTGCAAAATGTTCTATAATATTTACGTTTACAGTATTTGTATCATTTTTTTCCAAAGCTGACCTCCAGCACTGTTATGGGCAGAGACTTCCATGTTCAGGAGGAGGAGGGTTTCCAAGACAGCCAAGCCTTGGAGCCATACGGCACCACTTAAGTGCTGATTGGCACCATAAGGGTGATGGGCATAGTTTTTTTTTTTTTTTTTTTTACTTCAGGCATTAGCATTACTATCATAACCTGATTTTCTGGCATTTTAAAACATTCCTACAGGAGATATTGCCAGTTTGGTGGTTTGCGTGTGCACTGCTTCTTTTCTGGCCAATATGTTTTTGCATGATGTTGGGAAAATACAGGTTCACTTTATATTAGGGCTGTGGAAATTAACTATTAATTCATTGATTAATCTTAAATTTTTTTGATCGATTAAAATTTTTTTGATCGATCAAAATTCTTTTGATTGGTACTCACCTCTCCGCCAGCTTCCGGGCCTTCAGGAAGTTCCGTCGGAGATCCGGTGACGTCACGGACACCAGCGGGGCTTGCCGTGTCCATCTGAAGGGCTCCTTTGCTGTGCCTTCATATCTGCATGCCAGCGGGACCTTACTATCTGCCACACGCAAGGTCTATTACACTTCCCTCTATCACTTCCCTCTATCAACCTGGGATTCTACAACCATCCACTGGGAGTTGTGATAGTTCCCTTCACGGGACATCTACATGCCGATGGACTGATGTTAACCCCTCCTTATCTGGATTCAGCAGTGGCATCGTTGTACCCATTTTTATACCAGTATCATACTTAGCTACATGTTTTTATGACTGCTTTTGCTACCGTTTGGTATTACTCACACCATTTGTACAGTTTATGTAGCTACATCGATTTTATCTCCAGTGCAATATTTATTTTGTTACCTACTTGAAGACTATAAAAGTTTTAATGCTATTCCCATCGAGCGCTACCTTTGTGTGTTTCCAGTGGTTGGTAGCTGCACTGGGAATCAGCCTGCAAGGAGATCAGCTAAAAGTAGTTGGATCTGTATGTTCGTTATAATTAATCGAAATTAGTCGATTAATCGATAAAAAAAAAATATCGATTAATCGAACAGAAATTTTTTAATCAGTAACAGCCCTACTTTATATCAGTGCATTCCAAAACACAAAGGTAACTAGTTGCATTTTAGGGATTTGTTTACCAATATTCACTGGTTTATCCACTAAGTGCCGGTTCACTCTTCCGCGGCACGACTTCGGGGGCGACTCTGCAAAACGACTTCTGTATAGAAGTCAATGCAGGTCGCCCCGAGGCGCCCCCGTAGTCGTGCAAGAACCTTTTTCTAAGTCGGAGCGACTTGCGTCGATCCTATTGGAACGGTTCCATTGCATTGAATGGGACGCGACTCGTCAGGCGGCTGAGCCGCCTGACGAGTCGCCCCAGTGTGAACCGGCTCTAATACTACTGAGCTCTCATCAGCATTCAATCGTTCCTTCTCAAAGTGAATCTGTGCTTTATCCATGCAGTACAAAGCAAGAGGTATACTTATACAAAGGTTTCTTTAACCACTTCAGCCCCAGGCCATTTTGTTGCTAAATGACCGGGCCACTTTTTGCGATTCGGCACTGCGTCGCTTTAACTGACAATTGCACGGTCGTGCGACGTGGTTCCCAAACAAAATTTACGCCTTTTTTTCCCCACAAATAGAGCTTTCTTTTGGTGGTATTTGATCACCTCTGCAGTTTTTATTTTTTGCGCTATAAACAAAAATAGAGCGACAATTTTGAAATAAATGCAATATTTTTTACTTTTTGCTATAATAAATATCCCCAAAAAATATATAAAAAAACATTTTTTTCTCTCCGTTTAGACCGATACGTATTCTTCTACATATTTTTTGTAAAAAAAAACGCAATGAGCGTTTATTGATCGGTTTGCGCAAAAGTTATAGCGTCTACAAAATAGGGGATAGTTTTATGGCATTTTTATTAATACTTTTTTTTACTAGTAATGGTGGTGATCAGCGATTTTTATCGTGACTGCGACATTATGGCGGACACATCGGACACTTTTGCCACCATTTTGGGACCATTGTCATTTTTACAGCGATGAAAATGCACGGATTACTGTAAAAATGACACTGGCAGTAAAGGGGTTAACCACAAGGTGGCGCTGTAGGGTTTAAGTGTTCCCTAGGAAGTGATTCTTACTGTAGGGGGTGTGGCTACACGTGACACGTCACTGATCGTTGTTCCCGATGACTGGGAACACGATCAGTGACAATGTCACTAGGCAGAACGGGGAGATGTTTAGGTAGATTCAGGTACGAGTGCTTAAACTTGCGGCGGTGTAGCTTAGCCTGTTTAGGCTACGCCGCCGTAAATTAGCTAGGCTAGTAATGATTCTCAATATACTTGCCTGCTAATATACGGCGGCGTAGCCTAAAGTGGGCGGGCGTAAGGGCGCCGAATTCAAATGTGTTGGAGGGGGGCGTGTTTGATGGTAATGAGGCTTGACCACACGTTCTTTACGTTTTTTTTTAAGTGCGCATGCGCCGGGCGCCTACATTTCCCAGTGTGCATTGCGGCTACGTACGCCGCACGGGCCTATTGATTTCGACGTGGACGTAAATCCCGATTCGCGGCGGGAACGGCGGCCATACTTTAAGATTGTTATTCCACCTAATAGGTGGAATAACTTTAGGCCTGCTAATGCCTTACGGAAACGGCGTAAATCGACTGCGGCGGCCGGGCGTACGTTCGTGAATCGGCGTATAAACTCATTTACATATTCTACGCCGGCCGCAATGGAAGCGCCACCTAGCTGCCATCCGAAATATTGCAACCTAAGATAGGACAGCGCAAGCCGTCCTGTCTTAGATATGTTTAAGCGTATCTCTGTTTGAGCATACACTTAAACATAGGTCGGCGTAGATTCTGAGTTAGGTCGACTTATCTACTGATAAGTCGGCCTAACTCTACCTGAATCTACCTAGTTGTGTTTACCTTCGATTTCCCTTCTGAATGTTTTTTTTCTTTGTCTGAATTTCTCACTTCCTGTTCCTCCACAGTAAGCTTGCCCCCATCATCCGAACTGTTCTGACTGAGGGTTAGTCAGCGTGCTCGTCCCCTCCCTTGGGACTACATCCCTGAGGGGAGACGATCTGTTCCCCCGCAGGGATGTAGTCCCAAGGAAGGGGGTGAGCATGCTGACTAACCCCCAGCCAGAACAGCTTGGATGATGGGGGCAAGCTTACTGAGGAGGAACAGGAAGTGAGAAATTCAGACAAAGAAAAAAAACATTTAGAAGGGAAATCGAAGGAAAATGTATGTGAACCAACACTGCACTAGCTTAAAGAGGAAGTAAACCCTCTTTAAAAAAAACCTGCAAGACAAAGGCATAGGATACTAGCTCATTATGAATTAATTACCTGAGAACGAAGCCCCCGCAGCGGTCCTCGGACACGATCTTCGTCGCCGCCATGATACCCGGAGTGACTTCCGGGTATCACTGCTCTGGCGTTGTGACTGGCCGGAGCAGCGATGACGTCACTCCCGCGCATGTGCGTGGGAGCCGCCACTAACGGGCTCATGCCGTTAGTAGCGGCACGCTCAGTGCGCCTGCGTGCCGTTGTCTATGGCGCTTGCGCCATAGACATCGGTGCTGTCTTTCTTGGAAATATCTCCTTAACCGTGTGTAGCTCCTGTCTACTTTCAGTACGGGTGTTATGTCAAATTTAGAGGGGAATGAGAGAGTTATTTTGCTCTCATTCAATATGATTCGTTAAATTAGGTTTCTGTCCGGCTGGACTGTCCTGTGGGTTCATTTTGTGTTCCAAAGATACTGTTCCATCTTTGGATAGCAGGTGGTGCCAGAGGGGTCCAGGGAAAAGGTGCCTCTTGCCAGCAGCCAATCAGAGGAGTTTCTCCCTCGCGGGGCATGCTGGGGGAGGGTACTTCTAGGGCGGACGCCATTTGGTGGGGTCCTTCACTTGTTCCTGGTTCCGGGTGCGGCACCCACCTTTAGGGTGTGCGCACATCACGGGCCCCGGCGAGATGGCCTACCAGGCCGGAGCGCACGTGCTTCGCGGAGTTCCCAGTTCTGGGCCCTCAAGGCCCGGAGCACCTAGAGCTGCAAAGGGGCCCCAGTGACTTACTGGGTCCCCACACTTCATGAGGAAGATCCCAAGCGAGTTATGCTGTTCGATGGGGAGTCAGTCTGAGGTGAGCCCGGAAGCAGGCAATCCAACAGGGCCTAGACGATCCAACGGGGATCACGGTGACCGTGCACTGACAGTTTGCTCGATGGCAACCTGTTAGTCGGTGACCATATAGAAAAGCTACCTGAGGGAGATTCAGGCAAACTGTATTTACTGAGAGGATTCGCTCTACCATCCATGTTCCTGAGTACTGACCTGTAGCAGAGGTCTCACTACTAATCCTAATTCTACTAGAGCCAAGTCAGTGGCAGAGACTTGTTCCTTCTCAGAAGTTCTGAGTGATAATCTGGCTGCCAGGTCAGTGAGAGAGGCCTGTCCAGGTACACTTTACCCACTCCGGCTGGAGTGGCGACGTGAGTTAAAGTCCCATTCGAGGCAGGACTGCTTCCGTTTATCTATAGGCCTGAATCTGCAAATTCTCCTTTCACCAACCTATCTCTATCTACCTCAAGTTGACTGTTTTCCATGTTGGGAAAGTAAATAAAGCACAGAAAACGACACCCTGCTGTTTGGACATTCCGTTACTGCTTCATCATCTGTATCATCATCCCTAGATACATCACAGAGGTAACCTAATTATGCTGTCCCAATCTAACCAGCGGCTCCTGAGGGGGTAGCGCTACACGTGGGGGCTCGTCCGGGATACGGCTGTTACCACTAGCAACGGAACTGTGAGTTATTTCATTATTGAGAACAAGGAATTGTCGAGTGTCGAACTGTGTGGTGAAGGAGTTAACCTCAGGTAGCCAAAGTCTGGGCGTACGTGCAGCGGATTGCGTGCCTGCAATGTGTCCAGACAAGTCCTTCAAGTGGGAGGAGTTACCCACCCCTGCGTGAGACGTAGGGCAAAGTTTCGCGCCAAACCAGCAATTGCTACCCTCCTGCGAGAGAGAGAGAGACCATGTGTGAGATGTCCGCTTCCTCATTGCCGTGCGTAGCTTCCCAGCGATTGAGACCCCCGATGACTGCCCCGGGAGTCTCCACCATGTCTGCTATTGCCGGAGTACCCCTCACTGACACAGGGATCCGGATGAAGACGGATGGCAAGTTTGTCCTGTACTCCAGCAGAGGATTGGAGGCCTTAGGACTGTCCTGCCCTCGCTGTACGGAGCTGGCCGTACGGATCCTGCCTTTCGCCCGGTGCCATAAATGCAGGGCCTACCTTTTCCAAGTCCAGCCACCCACCGAAGCTCCTCGGGAGTACCGGGTGGACTGGACCTCCGGGACTGTATCCGCGGAGGAGGAAACCCCATGGCCGGAACCCTCCCCATCCGTGGAGATCGTTGAGCCGGAGGCTATTGACGCTGAGGTTTTCACAGTCTCGTCCACTCTGACTCTGCTTTCCGCTACCTCGCCATCCTGCTCTCCAGAGGTAAGCCACGTGACGAGACAAGGAAAACTGAGTGTGCAGCTAGCGTAACAAGCACGCAGGCCGAAGCCGTGCCGGAGACCACCACAGCTAATGTGGTCTCGGTGTGGCATGCTGTTCCCTATGAGGGCCCTACACAGGTCTCCCGCGGCCGCAGTCGAGACCTGTCTGCCCGTTTGCCGGACTGACCGAGAGACCCATCCAAGACGTCCAACTACCTACCTGCAGAAGAGTATAATTCGTCTGAGTTGGAGTCCTTGTCGGATGACGAAGAGATGGAGCACTGGTTCGAGCCTCTGTTCCCAGAATCCCAAAGCTATGGGGGATTTCGGGCCATTCGGACCAGAAGGAGGAAGAACCACTCCGGCCGGAATGCACCGAGTGTGTCCAGTACTCAGAACCCGAGCGTTCCACATGCGTTCCGTACCCGAGCATCCCGCAGATGACCTGGGGAGTTGATGAGTCTGTTCCAGTTACTTCTTCCCTCACCAACCCTATTCCCCCTACCGTGCCTGTACTCAGACAGGCACCTGATGCTATTGTGCTGCCGGGACTCGGAGATCCTCGCACGTTGCCCAGACTGGCTCATTTGCAGCATGTGGTGATGCGCAGAGTTGCTGCCAATTACGGGTGGGAGTACCCATACGTGCCTCCAGCCATTCTTCTGGAAGTTGATCGGGAGCGAGAGAGCTGGGGCCATGATGATATATGGTCCCACCTGAATATGCCCAGGCTCGTAAAGAGCACGGACCTGAACCTTGCTCATCTTAACCCCAGGTTTGAGTATTGTCTCAGAGAGTGGAGCCTGGGTCGTCACATTTTCTGTGATCGTATGGCCTTGAAATGCCTGACCCACGGTTTTACAGATAGGCCTCATGCCTGTATTTCCATGCCTGCTGCTGCTTTTCAAGAAGACTTGGACAAGAGTTGTTACCCCTATTCGAGTTGTGTTTGATTTTTGTTTTCCCTTTTCCCACTGGATCCACATTTTGGTGCATGTGCAGAACTTCGGGCTGGGTTTCTTTCAGTTATTTAGAATAGGGCCTTGCCAGTTTCTTCACAGCATCGGGAAAAGTTTCAGCGAAGGGAATATCATTTTTTACATTTCTCTTCTACTACTTTACATTCCAAAATGAATGTTGGACTGCCGTGTAATACCAGCGCACTGACCACAAGGGGCAGTGTTCTGCAGGAACTCTTCTACCATTGCAGGAGTTTGCTATGTATATTTGTTTTATTTCTTTTTATTCAGAAAGACATGTCTAGCACCTACTGACTCTAAGGCCCCGTACACACGACCGGATCTATCCGCTGGGATTTATCCGCGGATCAGTTCCAGCGGATTGATCCGGTCGTGTGTAGGCCCGAGCGGACAATTTTCGGCAGATAAAAATCCAGCCGACGGATTCCCAGCGGATAAAAATTTTGTAGCATGCTACAAAATCTATCCGCTGGAATCCTGTCCAGCGGACTGATCCGGTCGTCTGTACAGACTCACCGGATCAGTCCGTCTGCTCCCATCCCTCGCATGCGTCGTAATGATTCGACGCATGCGTGGAAGTATTTACTTTCCAGCGTCGCGCACGTCGCCGCGTCATCGTCGCGGCGACGGCGCGATACGTGACCGCGGATGTTTTCCACGCGGATTTTGATCTGATGGGGTGTACAAGCCATCGGATCAAAATCCGGAGGAGGAATGTCCGCTGGAAATGGTCCGGCGGATCGTTTCCAGCGGATAACCCCTCGTCTGTACGAGGCCTCAGTGCGCAGTTTCAGTTCTGACCTGAGAGTTTGTATATAGGAATATCCAACATAGGAGAGTATATATATATATATTTTTTTTTTGCTTGTGTATATGTTCTTTGTGGTTTTTTTTACAGGTTGTGACCTGCTATCAACGCTGTCGAAGACTGGCGCAGATTAGATAGATAGGGTCTTGTAATGTCATAATCTTTATTGTAATGTTGTGTAATACCATAGTTCTTCCTGTAATATTCAATGAAGCTAATATTTGTTTCTCAAAGTTTATGTATTTATTTTCTTTCTTTCCAACTTTTCTATTGCTGTCACGCAGAATCAGGCTGGCATTCATGTCAAATTTAGAGGGGAATGAGGGAGTTATTTTGCTCTCATTCAATATGATTTGTTAAATTAGGTTTCTGTCCGGCTGGACTGTCCTGTGGGTTCATTTTGTGTTCCAAAGATACTGTTCCATCTTTGGATAGCAGGTGGCGCTAGAGGGGTGCATCTCAGCTTTTATCTTTGTATCATGTTATAATATGTCTTAAAGAAAATATAAATCCTAACTGCATGTCATTTCTTTTGTTCTCTTCTCTGCGCATTATAAACAATTGGCATGTTTCTTTCACCCTTTTTCATCCTTTATTGCTTCTCAATACCGCTGATCTCCTGCAGCCTATTTGCAGCTACTTTCTGTCATTATAACAACAGTTTACGTGTCTGGGCCCCAAACTCGGTCTGGGGGAATTAAAAGGCCATCAGGGGGGTACAGCTCATACACTTGTAAGGGGCCTGAGCATCTGGATGGGCCCAGTCGACAGGCAGGGGAAGGTGCAGAGGAGCTCTGTGAATGCTTCTGTATGAGTGTGAGTTGGCAGCTGCTGCTCTGTGCCATTAAGCTCACATATGGCTCTTTGCTGCCACCTCTATTAATTTCCTGCATGTGCACCCCTTGTGTGAGCTGTCTGTACTCAGTGTACTGTAGGCTGTACTGCAGCTCTTATCTGTGTCTCAGCCACAAAACAAAGCTGGGACTAGGAGGACCATCTTACAAGTAAGGGCTGTTGTACAAGTGGGGTGGGGGTGCCTGTGTGTGTGTGTGTGTGTGTGTGTGTGTGTGTGTGTACATGCCTGTGTGTGTGTACAGGTGTGAGGGGGCTGAGAGCTTACAGGTGTGAGGGGGGTTGGGAGCTTACAGGTGTGAGGGGGGCTGAGAGTGTACAGGTGTGAAGGGGGTGTGAGGGGAGCTGAGAGCTTACAGGTGTGAGGGGGGGCTAAGAGTGTACTAGTGTGAGGGGGCTGAGAGCGTACTAGTGTGAGGGGTGCTGTAAACGTACAGGTGTGAGGGGGCTGAGAGCGTATAGGTGTGAGGGGGGCTGAGAGGGTATAGGTGTGAGGGGGGCTGAGAGCGTATAGGTTTGAGGGGGGCTGAGAGCGTACAGGTGTGAGGGGGTTGAGAGCGTACAGGTGTGAGGGGAGCTGAGAGCTTACAGGTGTGAGGGGACCTAAAGCTGTGTAAGGGGCTCCACAATTTCTGATGGCTGCCCTGACTAAGTCTCATAGTTGGAAAGTGATAACAACCCAAAGGAACAGCGCACAAAGTCCTGGCATGTATGATGAAGTGAAGTCCCAGTGCATCATCATACATCTCGGTACTTTGTGTGCTCTTTCTTTGATTGTTGTCACTTTGGGGTATACTTACTATAACCGGAGAGTGCAAAGTCAGGTGCAGCTGTGCATGGTAGCCAATCTGCTTCTAATTTCAGCTTGTTCAATTAAGCTTTGGCAAAAGAAACCTGAAAGCTGGTTTCTATGCAGAGCTTTACCAGATTTTGCATTCTCCAGTTTTAGTAAATCAACCTATTTCTGTCTATTGGATATGCATGCACTATAGCAGTGATGGAGAACCTTGGCACCCCAGATGTTTTGGAACTACATTTCCCATGATGCTCATGCACTTTGCAGTGTAGCTGAGCATCATGGGAAATGTAGTTCCAAAACATCTGGGGTGCCAAGGTTTGCCATCACTGCACTATAGCAACTGCAGAATGGGTTTCCTGATAGTGACAACAGCGGACCATGACTGAGTAACAGGGGCGTTGCTAGGTGGCAAAAAAACCAGGAGCTTCAGCCCGAAGTCCAAGGCCGGAACCGGGGGGGGGGGATTAGTGGTGTTGTTTGTGGCGTAGCGTAGCGTTTTTTGGGGGATGGCACCTACCTACCTGCACTGACCTATCTGACCTACATACACTGACCACTGACCTGCATGACCTTAACACACACTGACCTACTGACAAATGGCATAAATACACACACTGACTTACCTGAGCTAAGCCGTGGTGTGCGGTCACAGCAGGGAGCAGGCATTTAGTCACTCGTCACTGTCAGAGAGGAGAGGAGCTGCCGAGGAGGAGAGGAGCTGCCATGCCAAGAAGGAGGAGAGGAGCTGCCATGCCGTGGAGGAGGAGAGGAGCTGCCATGCCCAGAAGGAGGAGAGGAGCTGCCATGCCCAGAAGGAGGAGAGGAGCTGCCCTGCCGAGGAGGAGGCGAGGAGCTGCCATGCCGAGGAGGAGGCGAGGAGCTGCCATGCCGAGGAGGAGAGGGAGGAGAGCCGCCCGCCCGAGCAGGGATATTGTTCGGCGGCTGCATTTGAAATTCACGCCTTCTGGAGACTCTGCAGGCTATGATGGACGCACGTCACACGTCCCATGGTCGTTCTGGCATTGGCGCTGCAGGCTCCAGAAGGCGGGACCTAGGGCACTCGTCCCCAGCCACACTCGGCCGAACTCGGCCACAATCGGCCCCAGCCGCACTCGGCCGAACTCGGCCACACTTGACCCCAGCCGCACTCGGCCGAACTCGGCCACACTCGGCCCCAGCCGCACTCGGCCGAACTCGGCCACACTCGGCCCCAGCCACACTCGGTCGAACTCTGCCACACTCGGCCCCAGCCGCCCTCGGCCACACTCGGCCCCAGCCGCACTGGCCCGAACTCGGCCACACTCGGCCCCAGCCGCACTCGGCCACACTCGGCGCCAGCTGCACTCGGTCACACTCGGCCCCAGCTGCACTCGGCCACACTCGGCCCCAGCTACATTCGGCCGCACTCGGCCTCTCTCGGCCACAGCCGCGATCAGATCGGTCCCGGGGCTCGGGGCCAACAATACAAAGCATCGTTCAATAGACTCGGGGCTTTTAGGGGTCCCATTCGGGGCTCCAGCCCCCCAAGCCCGGGCCTAACGACACCCCTGCTGAGTAATATAAAGTTTATTTACTGGGACTGCTTGGGACAGGGTGAGAACACAGCAGAATAAGTGGGGGTCAGGTACAAGTGAATTTCCAGGAGGGAATGCCAGTTGTTTTGTGGAGAAACCGCCAGTTGGGGAGAAGATCATAGCAAACCAGTTAATTTGCCTAATATAGGAAAAGCAGATTCACTTTAAGGGTCTGTTCACACCAGAACTCTGTGCCGGTTTTACGCACCGCATTCAAAACACACTGCAGTGGGTGTCAATTTTAAGGTAATGACACTCAAATGCAGGTCACAAACTCAATGCATTTGTCTGCATCTGATTGCATGGTAGAGAAGTACCATATGATCAAGTCACAGTGCCTTTCCAAAACTAATGCATGCACTACTTTGAAATCAGTGCATTCCAAACTGGGAAACTAGTAGCATTTTAAGGATTAGTTTACTAATGGTCACTGCTTTATAGTAACAAAAATCTAACTGTTAAAGGTTACTGTTTACACTTCAGATTATATTGTTATATTACCTTATAATACATTTTATGTAAATATAGAGGGAAGGTTATTTGTCATGTATGTAGTTATCATAGGTGTGTCCACAGGGTTTGCCGGATGTGCCTGGGCACAGCCTAATCACCCCCTGCTGACTCTCGAGATCTGCTCTGAAATGCTGAATCCAAGGAGTGTGTAGACTGTGCTGCTTGTTAAACTGTTTTACATGCAGCAGATAGTGAGGCTTACAAGATCTGCTCAGTGTGTGAAACTGTCAGGTAATGTAACTGCTTGCAGGGAGAGAGACCAGCTGTCAAAACTCAGCAGTGATGTCGGGGGTGGGTGGGACCAAACAGCTATTTAACACTAGCCAATGGGATGGGGTCTGGACGGGCCTTTCTTAAGCAGCCCAATCATTGGCTGGTGTTTGATAGCTGTTCAGTCCCGCCCACCTCCAACATCACCTCTGAGTCGCTCTCTCTCCCTGCAAGCAGTTATATTACCTGACTGTTTCACACATTGAGCAGCTCTTGCAAGCCTCACTATCTGCTGCATGTGAAACTCCGCCTCTCCTCTGTCAGTGCCTATCAGTGCTGCCAATCAGTGCCTATTAATGCTGCCTATCAATGCCAATCAGTGCCCATCAATGCAAATCAGTGCCCATCAATGCTGCCAATCAGTGCCCATAAGTTCTGCCAATCACAGCCCATCAGTGCCAATCATTGCCCATCAATGCTGACTATCAGTGCCATTGTATGGGGAGATGAACTCTGCAGCCATGCACATTGTCCATGGGGAGGGGGCCGCCTGGTGGGGCACAACTGAAATAAATTGATGTTGAACAATGCCAAATGCCAATCGTTAGTATAATAGGTAATCACCACACTACTATTTACAATAAAATGAAGTGAAAGGCTTGCCACTAAGCACTGTTAAGACCCCATTCACACCTGAGCGTTTTGTAGCTTGAAGCCTGAAGCTACAAAACGCTGGAGGGGAAAAAATCAATTATTCTCTATGGAGATGGTTCACATCTCCACTCCAAAACGCCTGAAGCCAAAAGTTCAAAAACGCCTGAAGCTCCAACAAGTTCTGGGACTTTTTTTTGGGCGTATTTGGGCGTTTTTCTGCTTTTAACATTGGTGACCTGTCCAAAATCGCGGTAAAAAACGTAAAAATATTGTGGCAAAACACGGTAAAAAGCGCCGCAAAATCGCGGCAAAACGCTACGCTCAGGTGTGAATGCAGCCTTAGTGTTCCCACACCAGATAAAAAAAAAGTGCAGCGCTAACTTACTAATCAATAACTTAACAATAATATTGGAACTCTCTAATGTATGAAAATCTCAATAAACTTCAATATTACCACAATACCGGTCTCTGTGATATGAAACGTCACATCAATCTGAAAACAAGACATAAAAAATGAAACTTAGCAGGGATGGTGGAAATCCCTCTACAGATAATTGCAATACAAAGTAACTTTGGGCCTGATTCTCAAAAGAGATACGCAGACTTAACTGCTGTTCAGCCTGCTTATCTCTGTGCCTAACTTTGGAAACGATTCTCAAAAGGCTTTTTCCAAAGTTAGGCTGGGTTCACACTACGGTTTTCCCGTCCGTCAGCCGCATACGATTTATATGAAAAACCGTATGCGGCTGAAACGGACGGGAACGTATGGAACCGCACATATGTACGTTTTCCATTGACATTAATGTTAAAGGAAAACGTATGCGGTTGCCATACTGTTTTAAAAACGACCGCAAAACCGTGGTTGAACACGGTTTTGCGTACGTTTAAAAAACGTTTTGCCAGCAAATCGTACGCACCCGGATGCATCTGAGTGCATACGATTTGCAATGCATTCTCTATCTATACGTTTTCCCGTCCGGGCCCGTACGTTTTCGATACTGAAATCGTATGCGGCTGACGGACGGGAAAACCGTAGTGTGAACCCAGCCTTAGGCAGAAAATCTGACATGTGTAAGACACTTACACGGTCAGATTTTAGGATGCAGTACCGCATCCGCCACTGGGGGCATTTCTCATTGAAATGCAGCTTTGCGTATGCAAATGAGGACTTAAGCAGATTTTCAAAGCATTTCATCACTGTGATTTCTGCGTAAGTTCCGAATTTGCCTGCGCAAAACTAGGGCTGGTTTTATAATGTGGAAAGTTAGTCACACATTGTAAAGGCCCATTCCAGCGACGGCATTTGGTATGCATTCCCGAGGGAGAACTCCACGGCAATTTTAAAATTCAAAACCGGCATGGGTTCCCCCCCAGGAGCATACCAGGCCCTTAGGTCTGGTATGGGTTGTAAGGAGACCCCCCCCACGCCGAAAAATTGACGTAGGGGGTCCCCCTACAATCCATACCAGACCCGTATCCAAAGCACGCTACCCGGCCGGTCAGGAAGGGAGTGGGGACGAGCGAGCGCCCCCCCCCCTCCTGAGCCGTGCCAGGCCGCATGCCCTCAACATGGGGGGGTTGGGTGCTCTGGGGCAGGGGGGCGCACTGCGGGCCCCCCCACCCCAGAGCACCCTGT